>NW_013665852.1:765275-770392 GCF_000517525.1 Limulus polyphemus | reverse complement strand
CTTCTTTTATAACTTGTTGGTAAATAAAAATGTTTGTTCTCTTTATTTTTTGTTTCTTCCCTGTATTGTATTGAACAAAATGGTTATGTAGCTCACGCTCATCATTCTCTCAGTTATCTGGCCCGCTGAGAAAAAAGTTTGGTGACCCCTGAACTAGAGGAAGGGCAGCTAGTAAATAATACCCACCCCCAACACTTGAACTACTCTTTATTTTTTAACGAGTAGTGGGTTTGACCTTCATATTATAATGCCTCCATGACTGAAAGGATAAGCATGCTCGGTGACGGAATTCGAACCTGCAACAAACGGATTGCGTGTAAAGCGCCTTAACCATCAGGCCATGCGGTTGTTTGGAAACTTGAAAAAATCTAGTCACATTTTTGTTGTTTACCATTTAGGTTTCGCTTATCTGGCTCTTCTGAAGAAGGCTACGCAGATTGTGAGCCGAATACTCTAATCATATTGAAAAATCGTCTGATATTATAAAATAAAATGTTCTGTTTTTTTTTGTTTTTTTAAAATCACATAACTATTTGAAACTGCTAACTCCTTGGATTCGCAGGTAGACAGACACAAGACTTGATAGTGGAAATTTATATTTTTATAGCACGATCGTGAGAGATTCTAAATGATATGGACTAAATGATACCTGGAGATTGTGCCCAGGTTTGTTTGTTTTTCTTTGGTCATGTGTTTCAATTTCAAAGTAACATAAAATTAAAGTTAAAAAATAACGTGTAAGTACAATAATTATTTATATATTTATCATGAATTATATATATAGCATTTTTCTACTTGTACACGAAGTTTTCAATTTTAAACCAGAGATATATCCAGAAAACCGAGACTTTCTTTCTAATTTTTGCTTTCCATCCCGGTCGATGAAACAGGTGCTGAAACCCAGACTCTCCCGGTAAATTCGAGATGTATAGCACCCCTATTGCAAGGACATGTTGAGAAAAAAGTGTGTGTATCAGCCACAAGTAGTGCAAGAAAATACGTACAGCAAGCATATTTGTGTGTGTGTATCAGGCACGTGCATTGTTTCAAGTACATATAGTCAGCTTATTGGAGTTGATAGATACCGTCTCAGTGTTATAATTTATACTAGGTATATTACCATCATTCAAACTTCTCACAGAACACAGACTTTTATATAATCTAAAAACAGAAAGTATTAACATATCAATATATTTTCAGGAGCATTGCACAACCGTATATGAAGAGTAAAAACAAAAACAACATTTTGGAGCACAATAAAAGATAAAAGTTTTTATTAGGTGTATCAGCCGACTACCTTCAGTAAGGGTTACCATCATTAGGACTAGTGACTACAATGTTAGCTTAGCCTGTCTTAAACTCCAACCGTTAATGGACAAGCTCATTTTTAAAACAAGATCAGTAGACAAAAGGAGTGGGTAGATAAGTAGTAAATAAGAAAATGCGTAAGATAAACACTTTTTCCAATTGGATACACTGATGGGTCCATCGTGTTTATTTACACACAAAGATCTGTTTTTAATTATACAAATACTTTATTTTAAGTTATTTTGTACATTTCGTAAGTTTCACGTTTCTACAGTCATAATTACCATCGAAGACTTAAAGAACATCAGTATGAAATAACATATAGCAACACTATATATCCATTAAGGGTTAGGGTTAACATAGACTAAGCTAACACTGTAGTCTTTAGTCCTGATGATGGTAACTGTGTTACCGAACCTTGTTGGCTGAAACAATCAATAAAGACTTTTATCTTTCAGTGTGTCCCAAAACGTCGTTTTTATTTTAATAGTAATATAGTATAAACATATATTAACTTAAGATGCTATGATATTTATAGTCAGATAGAAGCACAATTGTTTCAAAAGTAAGTGTGTTTTTACTTATCGCACATTTTCTGAAAGCAACAACAACAAACAAACAAAGAAGACTTTTGTACACTATGAAACTTTGGGTCCTTATAAGAAGAGCTTCGAATAAATATGGCTTAGTATCTCTTGTCACACGAGAATCAGTTGAGACTTGCTAAAGAATAAAGAAGATTGGATAAAAATAATCACTTTCGGAGGAAGTTACTGCTATATATTTAACACCATCGAATACAGTAATTTAGGGACGTTTTTGTATCAGTCAAAAAACTGCGCCTAGTGTTTTCAAGGTAAAGAAAACCCGCCATCGTTTTTCAAAGATTAAATTTTTGAGATAGCATTGTTCATATGTAAAATGGTTTTGTTTAGTTTTATCTCAAAGAAACACTAATATCTACGACGCCATCAGACGCTACATGAACTAAAAAAATCACAAAACTCTTTTGTATTGTTACAACTGAATAATTAAAAAGGTCTACTGGTTCCACAGAAATACTTTAAATTAGTTAGTTACTGTACAGAGAAAACGAACGTACAGGGGTTTATGTGGTTAGATCCCCAAACTAATCTTAATTCCATTTGAACAAAATATCTCAATATTAGGACAAAGATCGGAAAAACCTCAGTCACGCTAAATGCATGGGATTACATACACATGTTCTAAATGTTTTGTACTAGCATTGATTCTGTGTGATGTGACATACTCTACAGTTCTAACATATCTATTGCAATTCTAAAAAGCCACGTGTGAAAATAAAGAAGAATATGTGATAATATGTCGACCATACTACATTTGCAATGTACGGTACAGAAGAGGCTTTCCATCCAATACCAGGGCTCATCAGGCTAGTAGTAGTGATCTAGGCGTTATTTATATCACCAATTGCAATACGGTGGTACTAGCTACCCATCTTCAGATATTAACTTACATTGATACTAGCTATCCCATTTTCAGACATTAACTGACGGTGGTACTAGTTACCCCATTTCCAGACATAATTGTATGGTGGTAATAGCAACCCATCTTCAGATATTAACTTACAATCCCATTTTCAGGCATTAACTGTCGGTGGTACTAGCTACCCATTCCTCGGATATTAACTTACGGTGGTACTGGTACTAACTACCCCATCTTTCAGACATTCTTAAGACATTAAAAGTAATACTAGTTACCCCATCTTCAGACATTCACGTACGGTGATATTAGTTACCCCAAGTTCAGAGGAATTCTTCAGAGATTAACTTAAAGTGTTACGTTAGCTATGGGTTGTTCACGGTATACTTATCTTCGAGCATGCTTGAAATAATCAGTGTGCTACAGGCTATTTAAAACTTCCTTCTGGACTTATCAAATATCTTGAAATGTAGGTTCTTACGGTGCAAATCGATCAAAGGAAATGAAACTTGGCAAATTCTCTTCGGTCGATGCTGTATAGATCCAATTGTATTCGACAAAGTCTTTTCTGCTGAAAAGCTCATTGTATTTTGTGAAACTTCTTATGAAAATAACTTCACATTTTTTAACTAGCAACTGTATCTTGTTGCGGAACAATATTTCCCATAAGCTTTGGGGAAATTGATAAAGCGTTACAATTAGAAATCCTTTCTGTTTATTGTTGATTTTCTCTCCCGAGATTTTGTATTTCGGCTAAATAAATACGGCATGAATATTTATTGTTAGTTTAGATATTACAAACACTGGAGCTTTGGCAGGAAAAGGAAAAGTGAGGAAGTAATTATGTGTTAAGTGCATAGAATATTTTAGTCCATAACGTGAGACGTCATCTCCTCGAAGTCATATCATTGTATGATCAGTGAAAAAAATAACCAACAGCTTTTATCGTACTCTTTTCTGCTTCTTCTTAGATGGCGCTGTAATCAATGGGTTGAAGAATCTTCTCACTGTACTGTGCTCTTTTCTGCGCCTTCCCAGCTGTCGTTGGAACTGATAGGTTATTGTTGTGAAAATTTTTCAGTGGCTGTCGTTCTCTGTTTTCCACTGGGAATCAACAATAAATAACCCAGGTGTTTTAATCGAGTGTTGTTAAACAGTGTCTTGGTGTTTTAATATCCTTCATATTTTAAGTGATTGTTGCTTAACTGATTTAAATTGTTTTCGAAAAGCTCTTTATCTATAAATAAGTTTCTTCTCTCCAGATGATGTTCAACAATAAACTTTACTAATTCCAACATAAACGTCGAAATAAAAATATGGTAAAAACTGAGGCTTTTCTTTCTTTGTGGATATATACGTTTCTTTTTTTTAACATTGAGAAAGAGTGAAGACAGAAGAGACATATATTGCGATTTTGAGGAGGATAAGCGTTTCTTTTTTTATTCAATTCTATTTAATATACATGTGTTCATATCGGAAACAAATAACAAAAACTGTCTGTTGCACAATGGTGACTAGGCGTGTTAATGAGAACATACACGTCCTTGGCATTTTGGCGAATCATGCTACAAAACCTTCAAAGAATACAATTACGAACATTCTTTGAGGTAGTGCTTGCTATTTGATGTATAATTTTTTGTACGTTATATTACACAGAACTGTAGCATAATGCGGATTATCAATAATACTGTCAAGCAATGCCCGAAAACAATACCGTTATTATAGCCTATAAACAATACTTTTATATAACGTTTATAAACAATACTGTTATATAAAGCCTTTAAACAATACCGTCATTATAGCTTATGAACAATACTGTTATATAAAACTTTTGAACAATATTTTCCTATAAACTATAATAACAGTACTGTTATATAAACTAGACAACCAATACTTTCACATAAGACTGGTCATCAAAAATAGATGACCAGTGATATTTGACATAAGACAATGGTATAAAGGTTATTGTATTTTTAAGCACTATATTCTTTAAACAGTTCTTTAAGGGCTTTTTTTTTATAGGAGAAGATTATATAATACTATTTCAACCACACTATGCCCACCAGTCAACTGTCACATAAGATTCATGAGCAATACTTTTACATAAAGTAGATGACCATAATTATATCTTAAGACCAATAGTTCTTCATAAAGTAATTGAACGTAATTTTTACTTACAGCAAAACCATTAATGCTACATAAACTTGATAAAACGGAATAACATATACGTGGTAGCCATGTAGCTGCTTAGCAGCAGTATTTACTTGTGTTACGTCTCCGTTCGTTAATTGATTTGCCGTAAATTCGTTCTGACGAAACTTTAGCGACACAAGTCCTTACTTAATAAA
>NW_013665852.1:757680-764275 GCF_000517525.1 Limulus polyphemus | reverse complement strand
CATTTATATAGTGCTCTGTGAACACAAATTAGTTAGCATAAATCAGTTAAATGACGAAAAATTAGGTGTCTATTTACTTGTGACCACTCAGTGTATATCTGTTATATTCAGTACCAGGACTTTTCAGACCGACTAATCTCGGGCAAATAGATTGAACTATGTTGTTTTCTCTGTGATCCACCTACAGGTCGTGGAGTTCAGGGAGCTTGAAAAGTGAATGGAATTCCCAGACTAAAGTGTATATAGACCATGCACGTGCTTCCTTGGGATACAGAATCTTTGTTTGAAAATATAACACACAACAAAAATATAATTTATAAAATAAGAACACCAGAGATTGTCTATTGGTTTGATTTTGAAACTCAGTGAATTAAGTTTTTATCTGCATAAGTGTGTTTGTGTTCTTTTTAAAGGCATGAATCGGGGATACCCCCGATGACTTAGAGGTCTCATAGCTTACAACGCTAAAACTCAGGTTTTGATATCCGCTAGGGCAGATCACAGATAACTCATTATGTAGCTTTGTGCTTAACAACAAACAATAATCGGGGACACTTATTAAAATTTATCTAACAAACAGACGTGTTCTCATTTTGAAAATTATTCTCACATTTTGCATATGAAGTGTGTGTGTGTGTGTTGAAACGAGAACATAATTTTCATCTTACATCTGCTGAGACAGTGGTTAGAATTTTAGTCTCTGTACGTTTCTTTCGATACTGAAATTCCAACTTTTGTTTTTGCAGGTGGAAGACATAGGTCAGGCCATAGAGAAGATCGAGTACAATGTTGCTAGAGTTACTAAGAAACAAGTCGAATTCTTTCGATACCACAGACGGACGAAAGTAGGTGGTTGTTTGTTTTATGATGTTTCAGAAATTTTACATTGGATCAGAGCTTCAAGGCAGAGTACAGAGAACGTTATATTAAAACGATTTTGAATCCACAAATTTCAAGTCACTTAACTATGTACAGCCGATGTAAAGTCGCTGTGAAATGGAATATATCAGAACTACATTTTGATATTGTTTGCTTTGGCGTTTGTAGACTGTATGATGCCCCTGAAAATTTATCGCTTTTGAGAAAGATCTAGAACAGCCTTTTCCAATGCAAAATATTCGTAACTTACATCATAAATATGTGTTTAGATCGGGGATATATAATTTCTAAAACGGGGATATCTCTTGTACTTAATGGCATTGGAAAACAAAGAGATATGGATCAAGTTGAAACACCAAGACCATCCAGAAAAAGACGTGCAACAAGTCTTATCCCAGCTACGGTAAACAAAGTACAGGGTCTTATAACAGGTGAAACTTCATGAATACACAGGTCAGTGGCAAAAGCAATCCACATTTCCCAAACAACAGTATGCAACACAATCAATAAGAATCTTGTTTGTAAAAGTGACACAAATCACGTGTACACAGATTGTACACATACCCGGTAAAGTCGCTTGACGAAGCATCTATGTATGTGTATGGGATTGGACTGTTGAAACTGGCATTGAGAAACCATCGTCCCCGTACAGAAGATGGACTATGGAAAGCAGGCAGGAATAGGTGGTGTGTTTTGAACATGGAAGTCTTATGATGGGGCCTCTAGCAATGAAAACTACGCTGTAGGGTTATTATCAAGTAGCACAGTCGTAAATAGAGCACAACCAGGCGTAACGACAGGGTGAGGCTACAAAATCGTTTTAATATATACTCAATCTCTTTATAAGATCAAAATACTAGAATGGATCTTCGAACACAGATGTTGTAATTCTCTTTTAGACTCAAAATTACTCATAAATTCTGTAATGAATTTTTGATCTTAAATGTTGCAATTCGCTTTTAGACACCATATTACTAACAAACACTAGAATATATTTTTAAATTCAATTGTTGTAATTCACTTTTAGACTCAAGATTACTAACAAACGCTAGAATGAATTTTTAAACTCAAGCATTAATTCTCTTTTAGATTCAAGATGATTGACAAACATTAAATGGATTTTTGAACTCAAGTGATGTAATTCACTTTTAGGATCAAGATTACTGACATACACTAGAATGAGTTTTTGAACTGAAGCGTTAATTCACTTTAGACTCGATTACTGACAAACACTAAAATGGATTTTTGAACTCAAGTGTTGTAACTTACTTTCAGACTCAAGATTATCGACAAACATTAGAATGGATTTTTGGTCTCAAGCGTTAATTCACGTTTAGATTAAAGATTACTGACAAACACTAGAATTAGTTTTTATACTCAAGTGTTGTAATTCACTTTAAGACTCACTATTATTGACAAACACTAGAATGGATTTTGAACTCAAGCGTTAATTCTCTTTTAGACTCAAGATGACTGAAAAACACTAGAATGGATTTATTATCTCAAGTGTTGTAACTCACTTTTAGGTTATTAAGATTATTGGCAAACACTAGAATGAATGTTTGAACTTAAGCATTAATTCACTTTTAGACGCAAGATTACTGAGAAACACTGGAATGGATTTTTGATCTTAAATATTGTGTTTCACTTTGCCTTGCAAGGGATCTACCTGATACGATGAATGGGCGAGTTCGAAAACTTAATGTAGCAAGAATCTTAAATCTTAGATCCTGGGACTAAAACTAACCGATCAATTTAAAATCCAAAGAACGGTTTCCTACAAGAAAATATCAACACTACGTCAATTTGATAAATGATTACTAACGATGCATTGAACATCAATATATTCTTAATAAACATGCTTTCTTGGTAAACAGTTACGTGAAGCAAGCTCGCTATATTCTTTATTTAATCACTTAGGGTTTTTCAAGACAAAGAAGAGGGTATAATAATACTTCAACCTCACGATGTCCGCCATATCCATTGCAGACGATGCATTTCGCTCAATACAGAGCTTTGTCGGTAATGGATATGGCGGACATATTGTCGTTGAAATATTATTATACAATTTCCTTCTTCTAGAGAAACCCTAAAGGACTGAATAATAAAACAATGTAAAAAATATATTAAGCCTAATACTTATACCTAATAACAAATACAATTAAGCAAACTCACTGTCCATAGCATGTGTGGTTTTTTTATGTTTATTTATATACTGTAGTAACAGGGATTCTGATGCACGGTATTGAAAGTATGTATCTAAGAGTATTAATGTTACTATTGTTGAACCTCTATTAATGGCTTAAGTATAATTATGATAGTACAATTTTTTTATCTTTAATTGAATCAAACCAGACTGGATTTTTGTTTTTACTAACGATAATTTCAACTTGTTTCTTTGTCTAAAAGTCAAGATCTATGGAAAGTATTAAAGGATCATTGAATTACTCGTGTTATACGTTGTGTGTGTCTACTTTGCAAATATTAGTAACTCTTTCGTTAATTCTCTGTTTATGTTATTTTGTTTTTGTTAGCAAACACACACATCTAATTTTTCTTCTTTGTTGTTAAATATTTTTGTTAGCTTATTTAGTTAAAACTACTTTTTTTTAGCCATTGTTCTGACAGATGTGTATCACACCGAGAAATTATATTATCACCATCTGGTGAGAAATGAACTATTTAAAATGTAGATTAAGTGAGTCTTTAAGATTCACAAATAAGCTTTTGATACTATAACAATTACGAATATATATATCATCACACTGGAAGATTGATCTTTTTTTGTTCCTCAACACGAATAACAGTCGTGTTCTCAAACAAAACCTCACACAATGGTTTACGTGATATTTAGTTTTATTGTGTGTTTTATATTCAGCTCATTTTAATATCTGACGAGGTAACTTCAGTAAAGCAATTAATTTTGTCTAAGATGTAAGAGAGACGTTAGGTGTACGTGTATAATACATTAAATCTCTCGCTCATGCTTGCCTTGCGATACATTTAACTGTGGAATGAAGTAACGCAATGTCTGTCAGTAGTAAAACATTTGACAGGTTTACTTTCCTGTGTTAAGGAAATAGTAATAAAGAACGTCCGTTGTGACTAGAATCACCAGCACTGAAGTAGAAAAACTTAATGTATCATTTGGATACAGAACTAATAAGACTTACATTTTGAATAATTTGTAGAGAGAACACATTTAATGATTATGAAACCTCTTATGGGCTTGAGTAACTATATACAGGGTGATTTGTAAGTGGAGAGGTATGTGAAAATATCTTTTAGTGGTATGGAATGAGGGTTTTGTAGGCCTACCCTGTGACAATATCATTGAGGTCATTCAATGTCATGTCCTTGGAAATTTTATTAATATATATCATACGCCAAAAATGTCAATGGCACTTGTGTGCACAATATCTGTTTTATTTTTTGTCTGTTGAATGTCGCGCAAAGCTACTCAAAGGCTATCTGCGCTAGTCATCCTTTATTTAAGAGTTAAAGACAAAAGAGAAGACTGTTAGTTAACACAACCCACCGCTAATTCTTGGGCTACTCTTTACCAACGAATATTGGGATTGGTCATCACATTATAACGTGGGAGGAAGAGCATATTTGGTAACAGGATTCGAACCCGCTGCCAGTAAATAGACAATAACAAGTGAAACAGCTATAGGCTTATTAATTTACAAAGAATGATTTATAAGCATAATGAACTGATGTATTTTGGGGGGAACACATTACATGTTTCGACATAACATTGGGTTGTCTTCTCCATACCTGATGAAGACAGACCATTGTTCTGTCGAAACATGTAGTATATTCCCTGAAAAATTAATCACTTCATTATGTTTATAAATCGTTGTTTCACAAATTATTTTTATATTAATATAGTGTGCTTTCTTACTCAAGTAAAAGTTATAGGGGTAAATGAGGATGAAGTAAACATCCTAATATATTACAAAATGGTAACGCTCTTTTTGTGTGTAGTCAAGTAAGTCTCTTCCCTGTCCATACGGCAGAACTTTCTGGTTTCTAATGAATTCGAAAATGCTACTTTGGGAAGGACAGAAGATCATGCCTTTACCACAAAACTAAAAAGAGAATGTTTAATCAATACTGAGTACTTCAAGTAACGATGAGCTAATCAGTCGAGAAGCTGCGAGCAGTTATAGAATAACAATAAATAAGAAACAGCCAGAACAGAGCGATGGAAAAACTGAGTTACCTCCTTAACTACTGCATCAACGTGATAACACTCAGACAGATAAAGAGAAATGAATTTGGTTTTCACGAACTTAGACAAAATAGCAGCCTAATAAACATTTAATTAAATATAAACAAAGGCTATTTGCACATTCTTGTCTCTACTTTTGAAGTGATAAACTAGAGGGAAGGCAGTTAATCAACTGACCACATTGCGCAACTCTTTTCTGACCAAATACCTATAAGGGAAACAACTTTTCATGTCCTAATATAACCTTTCATTAATCATTAATTCACATAACTTCCGTCCAGGGAATGGGTACCCCATCTAATAATAAGTAAGTGAGGAATACATTGTGTATTTTTCCCTATGGGTCCATGCTTTTGGGACATACTGTACATTAAACTACAGAACTGAAAAAAACAAAAACGAAAACAGAACAAAGACAATTGTACGTTTCACAAAACTTCATTTATTCACGACCATGAGTTCGCCAGTAAAGGCATCAGCTACTTGTACCTGATGATGCTACTTTGTTTTTTCTTCAATTCTGTAATTATGGAGTTTCACCAAATATCGACGGTTTCATGTATCAGTTATATACATTAAACTTTAATATATTTAAAAATAGAAATGCTGAAGTGTGGGAATTCTATTTCATCAATAAATCTATTAAATTTTAGTAGATCTAAAGATAAAAACTGTGTTTTTGAAGTTCTGACATGTGAATATTTAGTTTACTGTATATTTTGTTTGTTTGTTTGTTTTTGAGTTTTGCGCATAGCTACACGAAGGCTATCTGTGCTAGCCGTCCCTAATTTTGCAGTGTAAGACTAGAGGGAAGGCAGCTAGTCATCACCACCCACCGCCAACTCTTGGGCTACTCTTTTACCAACGAATAGTGGGATTGATCGTGACATTATAACGCCCCCACGGCTGAAAGGGCGAGAATGTTTGGTGGGACGGGGATTCGAACTCGCGACACACAGATTGCGAGTCGAGTGCCATAACCACCTGTCCATGCCGGGTCAACTGTATATCTAAGGCCACTAAGTTTAGAACTAAAAAAAAATGGACACTTATGATTGTTATCTTCTCTTTAGTGGTGGAGTATAGCATCGAGCAAGATGAGCAGGCAGGCACCAGGCTCTCCAGCTGACCTGAAAATACAAAAACTCAGGTGACATTTATTCGTGATAGCATAATTTCTAAAGTTTGTTTCGACAAATGTCCACCGAGTGTTCAACAGTTACAGTAGCCTAATAGTCAGAATACATCACTTTCAAAGCAAAAGGGCATTAAAGCCTTTAGATAATTGTCTAGAAATCATTTTTATTTCAATCACAAGATCAATTTCTGTTTAAAATGTGCATATTTTGCCAAAAATCTGATCATAGGATTCAAAGAATAGGCCTTCGCTTGAAGTACATTATCGTATTTTTCGGAATATAAGACGCACCCTTATTTTGAAGACAAAGTTTTTGGGGTAAAAAAAGCTACAGTCGCATT
>NW_013665852.1:750959-757571 GCF_000517525.1 Limulus polyphemus | reverse complement strand
AAATTTTGGAGTAAAAAAGTGCGTCTTATACACCGAAAAATACGGTAGTTTTCCAGAAATGTTTTCCTTACCATAATAAAACTTCAATAACTGAATATGATTAGAGGTTAAAGAAAGTTCAAATGAGTTATTAGCCTATTCTTTTACGACTCCTGATGTTAAGTGTTTCAATGTACTACCAAATATAGTAATCAGTTGCTAATTTAAAAAATAAATGATTTACTTTATTTAACCATGAATGAAGAGGTTAAATTATTCATTTTATCATTTCACTAAACCAGCAAGACTAATGAAAAGAATTAACTAGTTGTTTGATATGGAATGTCATAAACGCAAATATTTTGTTGTCAGATACAAATTAACCAATTAGAAGTGAATAATGTTATTCATCTTCACGAGGATGAGCTGCCTTCCCTCTAGTCTATCAGTTCATAATTAGGGAAGGCTACGTGCAGATAACTCTTGTTTTGCTCTGAGTGTAATCTTCAAATAAACAAGTCCGCAGAAACTCAACACATTTTGTTTGTTTGACTGTTATATGGAAAGATATTCTATTTTTGTATATTAAATTTTTATTATATAAAAATAAAAATCAAGATATTCAGAGCCGCACAAAGGTGTGCAAATATATACTTTGAACAAAGTAAGAAACCTAGCAAAATACACAGTTTGGACAAGAAAAGAAAACTGTGCAGATATATCTTAATACACTAAACTGTACTCACTAATGAGACTAACCGAGCTAGCTAAACATTTCATTATGATCTCATAAATTAAACTATATTAATGGGCAATCCATAAATTTGTATTTTATGACTCAATGAATTGTTTTATAGCAGATTTCTGTGTTTATGAATTCCGCCTCCAGTTGAATAATTACCTTTCTGTCGTAACCGCCGAACTGTAGAATTTTAATAAAGCTTACGATGTTGTTTCTTTTACTACAGCATACGGCACTTTCAAGAAAGTTCGTGGCTATCATGACTGATTATAAAAATAGTCAGAGTGATTACAGAGAAAGGTGCAAAGATCGTATTCAACGTCAGTTTGAGCTAAATAAGTTTAGGTTTCGAAATATACATATTCTTACTGGACAGATATGAGTTATTAATGAAACATAATTTTCCATTTTATCTTGTAATTTTCAATCTAATATATATATATATATATACATATGTATATGTTTCTTTCTTTTTTTTACAGAATGCATTTGGTGATTAATGTATTTTTTTTTCAAATTGGTAATTTATAAAATAATGTAAACATAATTAAATAACAAGTAATAAGAAGTGGTTATCGCAATCATTTTTGTTGTTTACCACAATAACAGTTGAATTTTGAAAACCATTTGAATGTTAGAAAACCAATTACCCCCTTTTAGTGCCTCAGTGATAAGTCTACAGAATTACGACGCTAAAATTGTGTATTTTGTACTTAACAAAAACCAAAACAAATTAATTTCGGGATTGGATCAACTCAAAAGTAAACTTGTGACTTTTAATTAAATGTGAAAAGTATATATACATATGAAGAGATACATGATACCCATACACATGAAGAGATACTAGATCAACATTATCTAGTTAAGGAAGATACGAGGTGTTTGGATATAAGTTTAAGGAATATTAATATTTATATGTGGCTATTTCTAACCACGAGGATTAAATGTCTTAGTATATGGCTTATGGCGGTACACCTCGGTTGGATCTGAGATGATATTAAAATACAGTCTCGGAGCCTCTTTTTTTCTAGTGTCAAGATCTAGACCTTAATTTTCCCATCATTGACACGATAGTAGAATCAAATTAAATATTTTTTTATATTTTTCAAGTACTTTAGGCATTGTCAAATAACTAAAAATCATGAGTTATGAATTATAATAACTTATAAGTGAAAGTAGAGATGAATGTAATTATATGTCAACTACACTAAACACTATCCTACCAAAAGTCATGGGACACGGGTAGTTATGAATAAAACATGTCTTTATTCCAAGAAATTAATAGCGTGTTGGCTCGCCTTTGGCTTTAATGACTGCTTCGATGCGTCATGGAAGACTGTCTACTAATTTCTGGTAGAAAGCTGGTATTGTTGTGCTCCACTCCTCCTTTAAAGCATTAGTAAGCTCTACTACTGAAGACGGCCGTCTTGGCCTTGCCCTAATTCTGTGTTCCAGTTCATCCCAAAGATGTTCTGTCGGGTTGAGTTCGGCGCTCTGTGCTGGCCACTGCAGTGTTCCGATGTTATTCTTTTCAAACCACGCGTTCACAATCCTTGCTTTGTGACGTGGAATGTGGTCATGTTGGAAGGTGTTAGGGCCGGTACCATAAAATTGCCACAATATGTGAAGAACAGTATTGTTCAGAACATCAATGTAGGACTCAGTATTCGTGGATTCATGCACTGTAGCCAGCGAACCTAGTCCATACCACGAGAAGCATCCCCAGACCATGATACCGTCACCTCCAAACTTCACTGTTGGGACAACACACTTAGGTAATAAGCGTTCTCCAGGCATTATTCATACCCAAACACGTACACCAGACTGGAAGAGCGTGTAGCGTGACTCGTCGTTCTACATTTGAACTTAATTCTTATATAACTGAATACCACAAATTTGATTTCTACGAACTTTCAAATAGCTGTTTCTGTGTATTTTAGATCTTTCAAATAGATTATAGTAATATATTTTCTTGAAAAATTAAAGTTGTATGATATGGCTTAATTTGTTTTGAGTGTAAAATTTTTGTTCAAAGAGGTTTTCCTTGAATTAGTCTAGTCTTTAACTGAATGTACCAGATAAAGTCGATCGTGTAAGAGTTAAATGTTCAAAATGAGCTCAGCTTATTGCTTTCCTTGACATAAATTCTCCTTGAGTTAGTCCATTGTCAAGTGAAAGTAGCAAGTACAATGCTCTAGGGTTGTGAGAGACTTAAATTGTTTTAAATTATAAACCCTTAAATTACAAAACCAACAACTGGTGGCAGGTAAAACGTTTTAATGCGAAAGACCAATAATACATCAATTGCGTTTTATACAGAGGTTGAGTACCTTACACCAAAACGATTTTGAAGCCTCACTACGTCATTACAGTCCGTGTCGCTATGTCCGTCATTCTCTGTCTAAAAACTTTGCACTTTGACAATAGCCTTGCAGCATAGTTTCCATTATAAAAAGCTCCGTCGTAAAGCTGCCATATCCAAAACACACCACTCCTCCTTGCAGACTTTACATAATCTATCTTATGTACGAGGACGGTGGTTTTTCCAGTGCTCATTTCAACAGTTGATTATGTTGTGTACTGTTGCCTGAGCCATGTGGATGATTTTTGCCACTGGCCTTTGTGTTTGTATATTCTCACCTATCAAGACACTACACTTTTCTTACCATAGCTGAGAGTAGTAAAAACTACAGTAAACACTATATTATAAAACACCTGCAATAAATAATACTTTAGTGACAGAAAACAACATGTTGTGTTTAATTTCTACAACAAAGAAACTGGAAAGTAGCTCCTACATTAACTAATCGTTTTGTATAATAATGTCTTGTTAGAACTAATCTAGTTTCTTAAGTAGCCTACTAAATGTACCTAACTGTTGCCGTAACCAATCACATCTACGGAGAAATTATTGACAGGATAGAATACAATGTCCATTAGTCAGTGGACTACATTGATGCAACTAAGAAATACATCAAAAAGGCAGTAAAGCACCAAAGTAAAGCAAAACGGGTTTGGTAGGACCCACCCATTCTCTATGTTTTCACACCTGTCCTACCCCTTTGCGACGTTTGAGGTAGGCGTTTTTTTTTCTTCTAAGAATTAAAATACTCAAATATTTAAAGACAAAACATTGTATAATTATTTTCTTCATACGAATGAACAGCATATCTAAAATAACAGTATATTTTGGAAGCACTATTTATTTATTGAATACAGTTAACGAACTAGTTTTATTGGTGATACATCAAATTCGTAAGAGTTAGAAGCTGAACCATTCTGTTTCTAAGAATCGCATCTGGTCAAAAAAAAGGTAATCAGGAACAAGTCTAAATCTCCCTAATAATGATACAGTTACTGCATCATCTTTGCATACTTTAGTTCAAGTGAATGATGATAAGTCACCTCTCTGATAATGATGCAATTATTCCATCTTTTAGGTATACTTTAGTTCAGCTGAATGATGATAGGCACACCTTCCTGATAATGATGTAGTTACAACATCTTCTGGGAAGAATTCAGACCACAATTTTACCCACCACGTGGTCTGAAATCTTCCCAGAAGATGCTGTAACTACATCATTATCAGGAAGACATTTTACCCACCATGTGGTCTGAATTCTTCCCAGAAGATGCTGTAACTACATCATTATCAGGAAGACATTTTACCCACCATGTGGTCTGAATTCTTCCCAGAAGATGCTGTAACTACATCATTATCAGGAAGACATTTTACTCACCAGGTCTTCCTGATAATTATACAGTTACTGCATCTTTTGGACATATTTCAAATCAGTTGACGGATGAGAGGCTTCCCTGTAATAATAGCTATTGCATGTTCTTCTGGTACACTCCGGATCAGCTGCTCTATGACTTTGTGAGAAGTCTTATCTCATTCCTTTAATCACTGAAAAACAAATATATTAAGCGTTTATGGCTGTCCCAGAGATGTTTATTGGAATTTATATCGATTTTTCTTCGGATCTAATCCATAACGTTTATTATAAATTTGAGAAAAATAAAGACATTTCACAAATATTTCATTTATTATGAACATGGTTTCGCTATTAAAGACATAATAATAAATTAAATATTTGTGAAATGTACAATTGTCCTTGTTTTCCGCAATTCTTTAGTTATGGAGTTTCGCTAAGTATTGACGTTTTAAAGTATTAATTATATATAACTTTTATGTTTTTGTCCAAGGTGTGCATCATAATCATAGCAACATGATATTAGGCGTTATAAAAGCATCAGAATAAAGTCTACTCTAATTACACCCACAAAAATCATGCACACCTGAATTCAATATCATGTTCATTTATCGTCAAGCAGTAAATACACCTCTCGTTAGCACCTTAAAATCTGTACGTTCATTCACACTGACACTTTTCCACAACGTACCTTAAACACAACTAAAATGATCATATTGCATCTGGCGTACAAATCACTTTTGGAACTCTAGACATAGACCCGTCATCATCGTAAAACCGTCAATACTTGTGTCAAATATTAGGAGTACACCCCCATCGAAACGTTGATATTCATCAATGTTTGAATCTGGCCTATTGCTCACTTCTTCATATACAAATATTAAGCCTTGAGTCATCTGTTAAAGAGTAGCTATGAATATCTAAAAGGCGTTGCTTCCAATTCTGTTAATTTCAATAAGAGAAGCTGTGCTCTGCAGTCAAATGCAGGCCTAACGCAAACCCTCTTTACCTTAATCCAGTCTAATTAATTATGTTTTTGTACGGTTTTGTTACTAATGATAACCTCATTTGCAGTTATAAAAGCCATATTGAACATACGTTGTGCAGACAGTGGTCATTACCTGATGTAGTTAACCCTTCATGACTTCATTCAGGATGTATGGTGTGTAAAGCAATTATCTAATAGCGTGTTCACATCTTTCTCTCAGAGGATCTAGATACATCAAAATGGGCTACTACTTGCCTATATATTTGTACAGTTTCCAATATTAGAAAGACTCTAACAGTCTATACCTCCATCAAAATCTTTTGCCCACCACCAGCAGGCAACACTGTGAGGCAGTTCTACAAAAACAATAACCAATATAGAATCTTTTGCCCACCACCAGCAGGCAACACTATGAGGCAGTTCTACAAAAACAATAACCAATATAGAATCGCTCATCAAAATAGCAGATGATCGCAACTGAAAACGAAATGGAGGCACTGTCTTTCCAGGGCAGGTAGCATGTATAAATGCGCCGAAACAATTTTGCGTTCACACATTAACGCACATGGACTTTACATAAAACCAATGATAAACAATCCTCGGTCTCACAGTGCGGGCATTTAATACTAGGCTATTCCTGGCCTACCCTGGCAAGTGGAAAATAGTAAAAAAATACTTTAGTATAATGGATGATGATGATGATAAAAAAGAATGACTGAGATTTTCTAAAAAGATTGAGATTTAAAAATATGCTAAAATAAAGTTCATTTTCTTATTCTCATTAGAATATTTTAGTAACTAATTCATTTGCCACACTTCTTTTTTTATTGAAAATAAGAACTTTGTTTAAGCACAAAGCTGTTCAATGGGTACTTGTGCTGTTCCAACAGCAGTGATCGAACCCTGATTTTCCGTATTATAAGTCCTCAAACTTACAGCTGAGCCACCAGGGAGACTAAGGGCTTTGTAGATCAGCAAAGATATTATCTACAAATTCTGAGCTTTCGTTTTAAGACAGTCTTTTAACGTTATAATTTTTTCTAAATAAATTGTGTACCTTTCTTATCATTTCTTAAAGCAATCATATATTGGATGGCCAATTTGATTAAAAAGCCTAATAAGACTGTTTCATAAGATATTAACCATAAGACAGAGGATATTAGTCTCTGCATACACTAATTGTGTGTTAT
>NW_013665852.1:748897-749959 GCF_000517525.1 Limulus polyphemus | reverse complement strand
ATGACGCAACAGTTATAACAAAGCTTCATCAATAACACTAGCAGAGACCCGCAAAACATTTGCGACCAAATTAGTATATTTATTGCAACAGTACTTCTTTAAATACAGGATTTCTAGAGTAATACAAAGGAATTCTAATCGCAGACACTGAAATCTGTAAGTCCACTTGTCTTAGTCCTAACATTAATTAAGCCTTTATTAAGTACGGCCTATGTTCTATAAAGGGATAAATTAACATTGTAACTTGTGTACATTTTTGGATTTAGTTCAGTTAGGGCTCACCGCACTTAATGCTATCAATAAATAATCTTCTGATATTATTGTACGACCTAACGTTAAACCCTTTTAAAAACTTTGATAAGCATTTAATATGTTGTATAAAATGTTATAAGTCACAGACTTACTGCTGAGCCACTAGTGGCACCAGAAGTCGAACCTAGAATTTTAAGTTTTAAGCCCTAAAGCTTACCGCTGACTTACCAGGCAGGTAGGGGGGGAGGAGTATTAAGAAGTAAAACAATAAATGAACATAAGAAAATATATAACATGAGAAAATTATTTTAATCTAAACATATTTTCAGGCGACATTTCCAATTCTTATTGTAATAATTATATTGGAATGTGGGCATATTATATTGAGAAAGAACTTTTAGAAAAAACAAATAAATATGTTCAATATTGCACTGCGATTGTTGTTCAATGTTTTGGAGATGCACAAAACTAAAAGTACTCATAATTTTGAGAAGAAGAAAAAAATATAAATATAATATGTGCAAATCAGATAATTTGATAAGGACTTTAGCAACAAGCTCAAACAAACAAACAAATGAAATACACTGGGTCATCCAACAAGAGATTTTATCCACACCTAAGAATAGGTAAAACCATAATTAAGTGGAGATCCAGGATACTGTCTGATAGTTACATATCTATAAGATAATATGCAAATTATGACGACACCTTGGGGTTACATAACTGTTACATAATAGCCACCAGAGCCACCGTCATAGTATCACGAAAGGGTACCAGAGGGCGCGGCTGTCATAGGGGAGGAGTGATATC
>NW_013665852.1:746684-747897 GCF_000517525.1 Limulus polyphemus | reverse complement strand
ATTGTTCGACACTTGAGAGCGTATTGGTAGAGGAGGAGTCATCAGCGCTGATAGTTTGCTAGCAAACCAGCAGAGGGTGATGTAGATCAATAGATACCAACATGTCACCAATTTTATAGAAACAACCAAAGTTTTATAATTAATAATTTATCTAATTTGCATAACATTGCATTTACAATTATCAGTACTGAAAAGCTTTTATCACAATTACAGTTTCACTTTATAAATGAAAAATTAAATCTGCTATTTTAATCTCTAGTTCTTATCATTATTGTCAACTTTACAGTGTTTCGTTTTTATATTTAATTACATAACGTACGTTTTACAAAGGTAGAAGGTGTTACTGTAAGCAGACAATGCTATTATACTGCATATGGATTTCAACTTGTCTCGACTTGAGTACATAATTTTTATTTGTATAGTTAATTGTATTAAATGTGTTTTACAAAGGTGAATGACGTTTCTATAGATGGATAGTATTACTATAGTTCCATAGGATTGCATACAAATTATAACCTTGTTTCAACTTATGTGTTTAGTTTTCATTTGTATATTAACTGTATTTCATGTGTTTCTATAGGCGAATAGTGTTACTAACACATTTAACACACTGTTGAAAAGTTTTTATCATATCTAGTGTATCATTTTTATAAATATTGAGTGAGACAGTTAGTATAGCTAATTGTGTTTTAAGTATCGAATTGGTATACATTTAATGTATTGATTATAGTTTTTTGCTTCTTTGTTGAATTTGTATATACACTTTTGCATTTCCAGATCTTTCATATGCAAAAACACTTATTGCTAACTCATTTCTATAACTAATACATTGTATAAAGTCTATTCGCTCTGAAAAGAATACTTATTTAAATCTCTAAATACTGTACAATAATTTCATGTTTAGCTAGTAAGTTGAATCACTTTATTAAAATTTATTTTAAAGGATCTATGTAAATAGTTATGTTTAACCATTACTGTTATAACATATTGCTACGACAGTGGAAGTCACATGACGCTGGTAACAAGTCATGAGTTTCTAGAAGGATCATGAATTTTCCTGGCAACTCTAGTCTTTTCCAGGCACCCTCTATTTTAGTATATAAGCGTGGCAAATAAGTGCAGATAGATAGATATAGAGACAGATAATTGAGTCAAGCGAGCGGTAGTGACCATAAGTAAAATGCGTGAATCGTTGTGAATTATAGCGTGTGTT
>NW_013665852.1:744842-745698 GCF_000517525.1 Limulus polyphemus | reverse complement strand
AGTCTTTTCCAGGCACCCTCTATTTTAGTATATAAGCGTGGCAAATAAGTGCAGATAGATAGATATAGAGACAGATAATTGAGTCAAGCGAGCGGTTGTGACCATAAGTAAAATGCGTGAATCGTTGTGAATTATAGCGTGTGTTTAAGTTAAAGTGACTGTGGAAATTCTGTGTAATGCAAAGTTGTATTGAGAAAGAATAAACTAGTTTTATTTAAGAAACGACTTATATCGCTGAAGTTCCTCGGGAAGAATTTATACCGAAAATTAACAAACGACCAGAGACGTATCAATATTTTCACAAAGCTTTGTCTGCAGCTTGTTTGTCTGCATACAGGCTAAAAGTTCAATAAAGTAATATTCTTTCCATTTATTTTCATTTTGAAAAATGAACATTTACTACAGATATGCAATTTAAACTCTTTCATCCCTATTGCTTAATTAATTAGTTTGATGCATTCCAGCTGATGGCAAGTTGAAAAAAGCTTGACCCTCATGTAAAACCAAGTGATATGTTTCCCAAATGCTAACACAAATAATGCTATCATTTCTATAAAACTGACAGACAAACCAGAAATTTCATTTCCATATCTTTAGAACTTCGTTTTATTTATACAATAACATTTAAAGTTACTAGTTCACCGAAGCATCAAATACATTTTTCACAAAGAAATATAGTTTATAACTGAAAAAAGTTTGTGCATTCTTGTATTTTGCAGAAAGTAAATCACTTTTGCCATATAGAGTTGATAATCATAATCTTAAAAGGAACTTTAATTGTAAAATAATTGATTACTCTTTCATGTCTTGTAAATCCAACATGTTTGTTTGTTTTGAATTTCGCACAAAGCTACAC
>NW_013665852.1:742926-744435 GCF_000517525.1 Limulus polyphemus | reverse complement strand
TATAGCAGTGTGGCATTTCTTTGTTACCTTAGGACTTTTTTTTTCTTAGGGACGGCTAGCGCAGATGGCCCTTGTGTAGCTTTGCGCGAAATTCTGAAACAAAACAAAAAACGAGCTACTTATAACAATATAGAACAAGTTAGTAATGAATAAAAATCCTGTAACCCGAACGCTTTCGGAAGGTGGACCTTTCTTCTTCAGGGGCAGTTTTTCTTCTACGTGTTTTTCTAACATCATGAATATCGAACTTCAGAAATGCTGACATGTCTTAGTTTTTTTAGCAGTGTAAGACTAGAGGGAAGGCAGCTAGTCATCACCACCCACCGCCAACTCTTGGGCTACTCTTTTACCAACGAATAGTAAGATTGACCGCAGAAGGATGAAAACTATATTCAAGAAAGACGACAAGTCCAGTTCTTTTTTTATGTTTCCCTTTAAATATTAGAAAGTAAATTGGTATTAAACAGAAGAACTGCTTTGTGTGTTATTTGGATGCAATAATATTATTTACATAAACATCTTAGTTTATAAAATACTGGGTAAGATTTCACACAACCTTTGTACATTATGCCCATACTACTATTTCAGTTAGAGTCTATATTATTCAAATGAAAACAAAAATTGATTTTATCACGAGACATTTTAATACATATTACTAAAGACATGTCACTACATAAATAGACGAAGAAAGGTTTCAAACATGTGTATTATAGTCAAACATAATTATTTTGTGACAGCAGCAGTATTATTTTTTCACACTGCACCTTCAGTGCAAACTAAACATATGAAATGTTAGTTTTTAGGCTCAGAAAAACTAGTTTATCGACCATTTTACATTTCAAAACAGATATTTTCCTCACAGATTTTGAAACAATGTTACGGTATCGTGTGATCCATTATCTTTCACCTAATTTACACTTTATAGAAAGACCATCAGATATATTAAGCATCAGTTACAAATCATTGTTCTGTGATTTCCCTTATGTAAAACTCACGTATAATCATATCCCAATATATTTTAAAGGAATATTAATATATATAAGTAAAATATGAGGTTTAAGAAGTATCACCCATACTGAAACAATTATTAACAAAACTTCTTGCATTAGATATATTTAATATACTATTTACGAAGACTACGAACATTCTAATTTATAAAATACTGTATTGTCTCAATAATAAATAACACACAACGTTAAAATAGGCACACAATTAAAAACATTTTAATTAAGGCCAATCTATGACCACTACAAAGTTCTACATGTTTTGATGCTGCAACATCATCTTCAGGAGTGAGTTGCAAAACATAATCGTGTCTTATTTATACTTTTTCTGTTAAATACGTCATGTGACCTATGTACAGGTTTACAATTACGACGTGAACTTTATTTTAGAGAAAGCCACCTCATATTTTTGCATAGGTATTCGTCGACCTTCATCTCTATTTAATAATACATGATCGCTCTTATATTTAATTATTTCCACGGATTCACGAATATTATTGACTAT
>NW_013665852.1:731384-742509 GCF_000517525.1 Limulus polyphemus | reverse complement strand
TGTGCTTAATTAAAAACAAACAAACAAACTCAATACAACTTTGCAATACACTTAATTTCCACAGGCACGCTATAACTTAAACAAATGCTATAATTCACAACAAATGAACGAATGATGCACGTGCTTGACTCAATTGTCTCTATCTCTGTCTGCAATTCAATTACATTCTTGCCGTCACTTCTTGGCGGTCTTATATACAAGAATACCGCACATCTAGTAAACACTCGAGGCTTCACGAAGGGACATGAATTTTCTAGAAGCTCATGACGTGTTATTAAACGTCACGTGACTTCCGCTGTCGTAACAATACCTTTTGGTTGCGCCAATATTACAGTTTTTTCTCACAACACTGTAATATTGGCTCAACCAAAAGGTATTATAGCAAATGATATTTGTGAATTCTTTGAAATTCTGGTATCACTTTTGTGGTATTTTGACTTCATCATGTCTACTCTCTACACTGTAGAGAGTGTACCAATAACTACTGTAATAATATGTTTAATGGATGTAGGTTGAGAGTTATACTAGTTCAGATAAATTAGTTGCATTTTTTAAAACTTTTTATATTAGTATAATTTGTCTACTGTACTACTAATAAGCTTATTCATTTTGGCCTTTACTACTACAATGGGGGCTGAAATGCCAATGTCAGGAGGTACGTTTACCAGTGATAGGACCTTAATTATTTTCGTTTTTCTTATATTTTACATTTCTTTAGAGAACATTCACCTTTCCACAGTTATATGCAGTTATACTTTTTCTGTTAAATACGTCATGTGACCTATGTACAGGTTTACAATTACCACTTGAACTTTTTAGAGAAGGTCACCCCACATTTTTACATAGATATTCCCCGGACCTTCATCTCTATTTAATAATACATGATCTCTTGTATTTTAATTGGGCGCGTTAATAGGGGCACGTTGCTAGGCTGCTATAACACTTGACAGACGGAAGCTGTCTGCTGCCAGAGGGTGTGTTGCTATGGACGGACACGAAGTGGCACCAGAGGGTGCATTGGTATGACGATCGCCCAGATTGTTGGCAAACGAACTACCAAAGGGTGATATAGATTGGCATGACATCAAATTTATAGTAAAAATCAAAGTCTTAAAATTAATATTTTATCTAATTTGCATAATGTTGTATTTACATTTATCTGTACTGAAAAGTTTCTTTTATCACAATTACAGTTTCATTTTATGAGGAAAAAATTAATTCTGCTATTTTAATCTTACCAACTTTATAGTTTTCCGTTTATACATTACAACGTTTTAGAAAAGTGGATGGTGTTCCTATAGATGAATAGTGTTACTAAGGGCAGTTTTTCTATAGGCAGATGGTGTTATTATAAACAGATATATCAATAGGATGATGAGTTCATCATGTGGTATCTCAACCTTTTATACTTTTTTAAATGTAAGACTTGTATTTGTATTTTTATATTTGTTTAGCATAACAATCCAAAGAAACGTTTTAACACTTCTTTATTTTCTCACAATAAAGATTTTGCAATCTGATTTACATAAAAAGACATATTTATTAAGGATATATTAACATGAAATTTTTTGCAACAAAACCATGAACAAACATATCATTAATATCTTTGTGGGATCCAAATTTAGATGATAGTTTTCGTTTTGAAACTTGTCGACAACGATCATAAGCATAATATATATATTATTGTCCACACCCAGATGAATAGGGTTCTTGCAGTATCTTTTTATATTCTAAACCCACGTTTAACAGTTCTTCAGGATTAATTTTCTTATGTTGTGGTTATGTGGAGACAGGCCTAATGGATCAAAATATTGTCCTTTCTCATCTCGACCAAAGTAAATACAGACATAGTGGCCACAAGGTTTATGATCCAGATTGACGATGTACAAACACACTTCCAAGCTTCTTTTGCATACACAAATCTTATGAAAGTATTGAATAAACTTTACCAACTCTTATATCTAACCCCACAATATGATGGTGACAAATATGGAAACCATCTAACTTTTCCAGCTCATATATCTTAATTCACATCATAATGATGATTAATAGTGAATCCATCTAGCTTTATCAGCTCTTATATCTTGCTCCAAAATATAATGATAATTAATATTCAAACCACCTATTTTTACCAACTCTTATCTATTACTGGTCAACATGATTCTAACTTATATGAAAACCAACTAATTTATTCAGCTCTTATATCTTACTGTACAATATAATGGTAAGTAAAATAGAAACCACCTAACTTGTATCTTACTCCAAAACATAATGGTAATTGGTACGGAAACCATCTAACTTTACAATTTCTTATATCTTCCTCCAGAATATGATGGTAACTATTATGAAAATCATCTAACTTTACTAGGTTATATATATAGATATTACTCCGCAACATGATGGTAAATAATATGGAACAACCTAACTTTACAGGCTTTTATATCTTACTCCACAACATGATAGTAACTAACATGGAAGCCGTTCTAGCTTTTTCAGTTCTTATATGTTACTCCACAATATGTTGATAACAACTGCTATGGAAATCATTTAACTTTACAAGGCCATACATATATTATTCCACAACATGATGGTAACTAATACGGAAACCACGTAACTTTGCAAGATTTTGTATCCCACTCCACAACATGATGGTAACTAATACGGAAACCACGTAACTTTGCAAGATTTTGTATCCCACTCCACAACATGATGGTAACTAATACGGAAGCCATTTTTACTTTTTCAGCTCTTATAACCTACTCCAAAACATGATAGTAGCTAATGGAAACTACATAACTTTTGCAGCTTTTATACCTGACTCCACAACTTGATGGTAATTAATAACGAAACTACCTAAATTTATGAGCTCTTATGTTTTACTCCGCAATATGATGACAATTAACATTGAAAACAGCTAATTTTACCAACAAATATGGAAACCATTTAACTTTTCCAGCTCTTGTATCTTACTCCACAACAAGATGATGATTGATATGGAATCCATTTAGCCTTATCAGCTAATATATTTTACTTCACAACATGACAGTAAAAAATATGGAAACCATCTAATATATTCAGCTCTTATATCTTACTGGACAATTTGATGGTAAGTAATATGGTAACTACCTAAATATACTAACTCGTATATCTTACTCCAAAACATGATGATAATTAATGTGTAAACCATTTCACTTTACCAGGCCCTATATATTACTCCACAATATGATGGAAAATAATGTAGAAACAACCTAACTTTACAATCTTTTATATCCCACTCGACAACATGGTGGTAAATAACGTGGAAGCCGTTTTAACTTTTCCTGTTATTTTATCTTACTCGACAACGTAATGGTAACTAATATGGAAACCATCTAGTTTCACCAACTCTTATATCTTAATCCACAGTTTGATAGTAACTAATATGGAAACCATATAACTTTTTCAGCTCTTAATTTTAACATATCTTATTTCTTACAGCACAATATGGATAACTATTATAGAAACCATATAACTTTACCTGCTCTTATATCTTACTCCACAACATAATGTTAACTAACCTGGAAGCTTTTCTAAATTTTGCTGCTCCTATATTTTACTCCACAATATGATGGTAATTGATATGGAAACCATCTAACTTTACAAACTCTTAAATCTTACTCCACAGCATAATGGTAACTAATATGGAAACCATTTAACTTTACAAACTCTTAAATCTTACTCCACAGCATAATGGTAACTAATATGGAAACCATTTAACTTTACAAACTCTTAAATCTTACTCCACAGCATAATGGTAACTAATATCACATTAGGTACCGACACGTTTTGGAGTAAGATATAACAGCTGGAAAAGTTATATGGTTTCCATATTAGTTACCATCATGTTCTGAAGTAACATATAAGTGTTCGAAGAGTTAGAAAATTTTTCGGCTTCCGTATTAGTTACCATCATGTTGTGAAGTAAGATAACGGAGCAGGAAAAGTTAGAACGGCTTCCAGGTTAGTTACCATCATGTTGTGTAGTAAGATATAAGAGCTGGAAAAGTTAGAGTGACTTTCGTTTTAGGTGTGGTGTAAAGTACTCAAAGAGTTAGAACGGTTTCCATATTCCTTAGCGTCTTACTGTGGAGTAATATATAACAGCTGGAAAAGTTAGAGTGACTTTCGTTTTAGGTGTGGTGTAAAGTACTCAAAGAGTTAGAACGGTTTCCATATTCCTTAGCGTCTTACTGTGGAGTAATATATAACAACTAGTAAGGTTAGATGGTTTTCATATTACTTATCATCATGCTGTATAGTAAGATAAAATCACTAGAAATGTTAAAATGGCTTTGTTTTAACTTTTCCAGCTCTTATATCTTATTCCACAACATGATGATAAAGAATATGGAAACCATTCTAATTTTACCAGGTCTCATATCTTACTCCCAAACATTGTAATAATTTATACTGAAACCATCTAACGTTTCCAGGTCTTACATCTTACTCGACAACATGATCATAACTAATATGAAAACCATCTAACTTTACCACTTTTTGTATTTTACTCTTCAATACGAAGGTAAGTGATATGGAAACCATATATCTTACTCCACAGAATGATGGTAACGAATATGTAAGCCGTTCTAACTCTTCCAGCACTTATATATTATTCCATAACATGGTTACTAATATAGAAACAATCCAACTTTACCAGCTTTTTCTATCTTACTCCACAATATGATAGTAAGTAAAATGGTAACCATTTAATATTACCAGTTCTTATATCTTACTCCACATTACGATGATAATTAATATGTAAACCAACTAACTTTACTAGTTTTTGTATTTTATTCTACAATATGGTAGTAAGTAATATAAAAACCATCCAACTTTACCAGCTCTAATATCCTACTTCACAACAAGATATGAACTTATACGGAAACCGTTCTAGCTTTTCTAATTCTTATATCTTACTCCACAAAATGATTGTAACTAATATGAAAACCATCTAATTTTACCAGATGATCTATCTCAATCCACAACATGATGGTAAATAATACAGAGACCTTTTAACTTTACCATATCTTATTTCTTACAGTACAATATGATGGTAATTAATATGGAAACTATCTAACTTTACCAGCTATTATATTTTACTCCATAACATGATGGTAACTAAAATGTAAACCGTTCTAATATTTCCTGCTCCTATATCTTTCTCCACAAAATGATGGTAACTAATATGGAAACCATCAAACTTTACCGGATTCATGGTGGCAGAAAAACATGTACGTTCAATAAGTCTTGGTACAAAATGATAAAAACTCTATAACCCGAGCGCTTTCGAAATGTGGGCCTTTCTTCTTCAGGGTGGGAATGGTGGTATAATCAAATGAGTGATATATAAAGAGGGTTGAGGGAAGTCATCTGGTCTTCCACGAAATGTTTAGTATATTTTTTTCATGTACTATTGTAAGTGTGTTCTATTTCCGGTACAATGTGGTCAGCAACAAGAGCGTTATGTGTTTTTTAACCATTTCTTAGGCAAAATATTCCTGACATATTTTAGAAAAATAATTTTTATTCTTTGCTTATTTCTTTCATGTAGCGTGAATCTTAATTTTTCTAAAACTTACTATTTATTTAAGATTATTTTCCATACCTGTTTGTATAAATAAAGTGAAATAAAGATGACAACTGTAGAATGATTGGAAAAAGAGATGTTAGCTTAAGATCTCTCTTTCAATCAGTCTCCAGATGTCACATTTATTTCACTTGATGTTGAAGTATAGTTTTCTTTCTTTCCCCCATAGATGAAACCATTAATCCGAGAACACTGATTCCAGGATCTAGATTGATTCCAGATGGTCGTACAGTGTTAAGATTAGCGATCCAATAAACTTCTTTTATCTCTCTATCTGCTTTAGTTTTGAATCCTGTTTCAATGCCGATGAGAGTAACATTTTTAATAGAATGATCGGTTTGGTTAAAGTGTTGAGCAACAGGGAGATCTTTATTTTCGGTGTTAATAGAAGATTTATGTTTGTGGAAACGTTCTCTAAGAGTTGTTTGTGTATGCCCTACATATTGATGATTGCATTTTTACACTCTATAAGGTAAATGGTGTTTTGTGTTCCAAAAGTGATTTCTTTGGAAATTTTAAAGTTTCTTTCGTTGTGCTTGTCACAAAATGAGTCAGTAGTTTTTATGAACTTCAAGGTTTGACAACGAGCTTTATTGCATGGATGACAACAATTTTTTGGTGGGACGTAATTCACTTTTATGTGAACGAGGATATCTTTTAGAGTTCTGCTTTTACGGAAGGAGACAACGGGAATTTCAGGAAATATCTGTTTTATTGCTTTCTTGGTTAACCAATTCTAACACCTTTTTACACAACTTTACCAGATGTTACACCTCACTCCACAACATGATGGTAACTAATACGGAAACGAACTACCTTTTCCAACTCATACATCTTACTTCCCAACATGATGATTACTACTAACATACAATCCATCTATCTTTACCAGTTCTAATTTCTTACTCTACAATATGATGGTAAGTAATACGGAAAATGTCTAAATTTACCAGTTTTTCTGTACTACTCCACAACATGAAGATAACTAATACGGAAGCCGCTCTAGCTTTTCCAGCTGTTATATCTTACTCCACAACATGATGGTAACTAACATGTAAGCCGTTCTAACTTTTCCTACGCCATTATTTTACTCCACAGCATGATGGTAACTAATATAGAAACCATCTAACTTTACCAGGTCTTACATCTTCCTCTACAATACTATGGTAAGTAATATTGAAACCACCTAACTTTGCCAGTTCTTATATCTTACTTTACAATAAGATGGTAACTAATGAAGAAAACATCCATCTTTATCAGCTGTTATATCCTGCTCCACAACATTATTATAATTATATGATGATAGTTAACATTAAGACAACCTAACTTTACCGGCTCTTATATCCTGATCCACAACATTATTATAATTGATATTGAAAGCATATAACATTTTCATCTTTTATATCTTACTACACAACATGATGATAATTAATATTGAAACCATCTAGTAATCGACTCATTTTTCGGAAAACGTAGCTTAATGATAAAACAAAACACGAACGTAATAACAGGAAGCATTTATTAAACGTTTAGGAATCATCATGATTCCATCATCAGTAATCTAGAGGTACAAACAACAGAAATATATACATAAGAAATATACAGTTCGAATATACAAATATAGCACGAGAAAATTAAAACTGAGGCATAAGTGAAATAGTTAAAATAAGTTTAAATCCAGTGAAAACTGTATGTTATTTAGGAACGGAAAAATAGTGTTTATGTGTAATGTTTCTTTTATAAGGAATTCGGTATCATGTTTGGCTGTTGAAAGAATTTTAAAGTTTGAGAGAGAAATCGGATGTCCAGTTTTTGTATTGTGTTGATAGATAGCGGAGTTGGGAGAGTTTGTAACCTTTCTTCCAGTTTTTTATAGATATACCCATGTGTTCACGTGTTCGTACTTTTAGAAATGAGAAGGTTATTTTCTCCAAGAAATGCATAGGGTAGCCGTTTCGAAAGAGAATACTTTGTATGGAAGTAACGTATTTGTGAAGGGCTAAATAAGACGAGGTAAGTTTGTAGGATCTATTTAGTAGAAAGATAATAAGACTGCGTTTGAAAGAGAATGGTATAAAACTGTTAAACTGAGTGAAAAGACCAGTAAATGTGTTTTTACCATAGACATAAGTCGAAAAGCCTTTAGCATCATGGTTAACAAGAACGTCCAGAAAGAGAATAGAGAGGTGTTGTGAATTGAGATAGTCAAGAAAGCGTTGGATATGATCAATATGGCGGAAGATAAGGAAAGTATCATCAACATATCTTCTGTAGAGAACAGGTTTGAAGCTCAATTCTGTTCGTGGTGACAGAGAAAAATGTTGGCCAGCGTAGGACCCAGTGGGAAGCCCATAGCAACGCCATCTATTTGCTCATATAGAGTATTGTTAAAGATGAGAAGAGAGCCTTTGGTCGAGAGTTCAAGCACAGATTTGAAATCAGACTTAGAAAATCCATTAACAAGAATGTTTTTAGCGAAAAGATTAGAAAGTGCAATATTAATGATTTCGTCCAGGGGAATATTAGTAAAAAGAGAAGTAATATCGAAGCTAGCCATCACGTGATTTTTAAGAGGAGGAGGGGGGGGAGGAGTTGAATGATTTCTCGGAAAAATTTGAAGGAGTCAGGTGTTGTAAATTCATTCATAGTAAAAGGTTTTAAGATGGGTATAAAAAATTTAGCTACGTTATAACTGTGAGTACCTAAGACAGAAAGTATAGGTCGGAGGGGGGGGGGTGTCTGGTTTATGAACTTTTGGCAGACCATATAATATTCCAGGTTGGGCGCCTGTGGGATATAAATTAGGTTAGGTTTCTAAGAATTCTCTGTGTTTTCCCTTCAAGTTGTAAAGTATTGGTTAATGGTTCTTTGTTTATAAGTTTGAGCTTGTTGTGGTCGTTAAGAGTGTCAAGCATTTTTTTAACATAGTCAGCTTTGTTGAGGATAAAATTCCGTTTCCGGTCGAGTGATGATGATATTTTTGTTTCGGGAGAGTTCTCTTTGGTAGCTACAAGTTCTTCAGATTTCAGATTTGATTATATCCTGCGTGTGCTATAGATACAGAAGGTGGAGAGTGCTAAGTTTTTTCAACTTAGTAGTAAATAGTTCTCGTGCTTGTTCAGAAATATTCTTGGTAAAAATATGTAAATATTTTTATATTCCGGTACAAAGATTCCAAGGGATAGAGGTAATTGACATAACTGAGTTTTGAGGAGGGTATGGAGAAGTTCAATTCTTTGGCTAGTGAAGTTTGATTATCACTTAAAGTGATGTTGTTGTAGTTGAAAATGACTTGGTCAGGGGGAGATCTTGCTGTGAGTTATGTTATTAGAAAGTTTCCTTAGTTTAACATTCTGTATGTGTTCGTGACTAGCAATTTTCTTCTCATTACTTCGGTTGATAAGATTCAAAAGATGGTTGATATCCAGCCAGGATGTAAAGTTGGAAAGTGACGTTAGAGATGAATTTAGGTTAGATGAGAGGTGATACCTGTGTCAGTTATTTATCATTCGATTTGTTTATTTCTTATATATATATATATATTTGTTGTAATTACAAGTATTGTTTGTTTGTTTTGTACCTCTAGATTACTGATGATGGAATTATGACGATTCCGAAACGTTTAATAAATGTTTCCTGTTGTTACGTTCGTGTTTTGTTTTATCATGAAACCATCTAACTTCACCAGCTCTTATATCTTTCTCCACAACATGATGATAATTAATACTGAAACAACCTGACTTCGGCGGCTCTTATATCTTACTACATGACATTATAATAACTGATATTGAAAGCATCTAACGTTTCGAGCTTTTATAACTTACTACCCAACAGGATAACTAATATTCAAACCATCTAGCTTCACCAGCTCTTATATGTCCCTAATTTAGCAGTGTAAGACTAGAGGGAAGGCAGCTAGTCATTACTACCCACCGCCAACTCTTGGGCTACTCTTTTACCAACGAATAGTGAGATTGACCGTCACATTATAACGATTCCACGGCTTAAAGGGCGAGTATGTTTGGTGTGACGGGGATTCGAACCCGCGACTCTCAGATTGCGAGTCGAGCACCCTAACTACCTGGCTATGCCAGGCCATTTACCGGCTCTTATATCTTTCTCCACAACATTATAATAATTGGTATTGAAAGCTTCTAACTTTTACAGATCTTATACGTTTCTCCACAACATGATGATAATTAATATAGAAACCATCTAACTTTACCAGTTGTTATATCTTACTCCACCGAATGATGGTAACAAATATGGAACCATTCTAACTCTTTGAACACTTACAACTTACTCCATAACATTATGGTAACTAATATCGAAACCGTACAACTTTATCAGCTGTTGTAACTTACTCCACAATATGTTGTAGGTAATAAGGAAACCATCTAATTTTACCAGCTCTTATGCCTTACTCCACAACATGACGATAATTAATACTGAAACCATCTGTCTTTATCAGCTCTCATATCTTACTCCACAACATCACGTTGATTAATATTGAAACCATCTAACTTTACCAGCTCTTATATCTTGCGCCACTGCATGGTGGTAACTAACATGAAAACCATATGTCTTTACTAACTCTTATATATTACTCCACAACATGGTGGTAACTAATATGGAAACCACTTACCTTTGCCAGCTTCTATATCTTACTCAACAACATGATGGCAACTAATATGCTTTATCTTTGCAACTATCTTTACTAACTCTTATAGCTTACCACACAACTTGATGGTAACTAATACGGAAGCAGCTCTATCTTTTCCATCTCTTATAGCTTACTCCCCAAAATTAAGGTAACCAATATGGAAAACATCTAACTTCACCAGATGCTATATCTTACTCCACAACATGATTGTAATTAATACAGAGACCACCTAACTTTACTATCTGTTATTTCTTACTGTACAATATAATGATAACTAATATAGAAAACATCTAACTTAAACAACTCTTATATCGTACTCCACAACATGATGGTAACTAATATGGAGTCCATCTAACTTTACCAGCTCTTATACTTTACTCCATCACCTTTTAGTATATAATGTGGAATCCATCTAACTTTACCAGCTCTTATGTTTTACTCCATCACCTTTTGGTATTCAATACTGAAACCACCTACCTTTTCCAGCTACTATATCTTACTCCACAACATGTTGGTAACTAATATGCAAACCATCTAACTTTACCAGTTCTCATATCTTACTCTGTAATATGATAGTAAGTAACATGTAAACCATTTAATTTTACCAGTTCTTATATCTTGCTCCATCGCATGATGGTAACGAATATGGAAGCTGCTCTAGCTTACTCCACAAAATTACGGAAACTAATATGGAAACCATCTAACCAGCTCTTACAGTGCCTTGCAAAATTATTCACTCCTACCAATAATGTCACATTATTGAATAAGTGGAGTTGTTTAAACATTTATTTAACAACAAATAAAAGCTTGGAATGGTCTATTCTTTCATTGGGGGTGTG
>NW_013665852.1:713764-731293 GCF_000517525.1 Limulus polyphemus | reverse complement strand
CTATGTTGCTGATATGTCTTGTCCCCAGCCTCCTCTTCAGTTGTTTCAATATACTGATGACACAGCTTTGGTAACTCATTGTTCCATGGTGTCAACTCCGAACAAGCTACTCCAGGCTGCTGTAAATTCTTTTTTGTCTTGGTGTCACTGCTGGCGGCTATCCCTCAATGTTCCTAAGACACAAGCTATTTTTTTTAGTCCAACTCGTCATAAATTTCGCCCTTGCCGTGACCCATCTCTATTTGATGTCCCGATCCTCCTTTCCGAATCTGTGACCTATCTATGGAATTGTCTTTGATAGGCATCTTACTTGGAAGCCATACCTATCTGCCCTTTCTGCTAAGGTTACTCGACGTCTTCATCTCCTCCGTTTTCTCACCGGTACCTTCTGGGGCCTGAATCCTCCTCTTCTGCTATACACATACAAGACATTTATCAGACCCTGCTTAACCTATGGACATACAGCCTGGATATCTGCTTCTCTGACCTTCTATTCTCGTCTCCACTTCCAACCTTTATTGCCGTATCAACTTTCCTCACATTCTATTACACCTTCGACAGCTTCGCACTCGCTATGTTAATAAATGTTTTCATGACCACAATCTCATTTTCTCTGATGTTCTTGCCACCACTGTACCCACTCTGAGAAACATTTTTGCACCAGCTGATCACCTCTATGTCATGTCCCTCCCAGCTGACAATCCCGACCATGTCGAGATGCCGATGTTCCCTCTTTCACCATTTATCTATCCTGATTCATAATACTCGATATACCTGTTGCCAGTTCCCACACAGTCTCCATTATATGATATAGACTGGTTAGTGTTCACCCATATTTCTTCGATACTTGTGATGGACAGAGCGCAGATAGCCCATTGTGTAGCTTTGTGCTTAATTACGAATAAATGACAAAATACGAACCTTCAACGGCGATTCATGAAAATATGGGGCCCGGCATGGCCAGGGTGGTTAGGGCATTCGACTCGAAATCTGAGGATCGCGGGTTCGAATCCTCGTCACACTAAATATGCTCGCCCTTTCAGCTGTGGGGGCGTTATAATGTACGATCAATCCCATTATTTGTTGGCTTGGTTACTTTAATGGACTTCACCTCGCACGTAATAAAATATTGTTTAGAAATTACTTCACGAAATATATATATATATATATAAACACTTAATATTAATTTAATTAACCCATCGCAAGTAAAATAAACCGGGGGCAGCTCGCAACTGGGGAGTAACACAAAACCAACTGGTGGGGATCTGTAGATCCAGTACCCAGAATTTTGGTGTGAGAGAAAAACGGGAGTACCCAGAGAAAACCTACTTTAACTACCCGAAATGTCACTGTCGGGAAAATTCGCAACATTATAACACGTCTATGACTGCAAAGACAAGCACATTCTGCGACTGGAATTCAAACCCGCGACTATCAGATAAGGAGTGAACAACCTAACCATTAGGCCATGCTAAGGCCTCCTACATGTTTAAGAGTGAATAATTGTTTGGTGAATGTTTTAGGTTTATTATCGCAAAAGTAAAAGAACATTGAAGGTGTTGGGTTGCACTCCGTAAGTGCTCTTTTTTCTTTCTTTTTTTTTTAGCAGAATTAGCATCTGAAAATACCTAATCATTGAAGTAAGGGTCAATAAAAGGAAATAATCTGTTAACAAAAAGGTAAACAAGAGTCTATGAAACCACATGATCTTACAAATAACAGTCGTTATAATAGGTTACATTTGTAATTAACATTTTAAAAAGTATTTGTGTATAAAATCAGTAAAACTCCAACACACAGATTCAGCATATTTGAATTAATATATATATATATATATAATATAGGTATAAATGATCGAACATTTCTGGGTAAGTTTCAGACGAGCGCATGAATACACAGACAGGTACGTGTAAAGGACTAGCATGGTGATTGACCACTGAGAAACGTTGCAATACTTTGTTCTGGTGGTAAGGTTGTGTTTTATACCAGTGCGGTGAACGCCTACTGTTACAAATATTTGTAATTGTTATATAGCTTTATTAAGCTTTTAACAGTGTATCGAAATATATTTCGTTTTTAATTGTAAGTGACAATAAACTTTTTTTTTACAAAAAATGACGGAAAGAGAAGATAATGTATATGAAGCCAAACTAGCCGAACAAGCGGAACGTTATGACGGTAAGTAAGTCCATGAGTAGTAGTGTAGCATAACTTGTCGGTTCTAGTATCATAAGAGATTTAGGCCTATCGAATTTATTAGCGCCAAAGACTGGCTTAGGTGTGATTAATTCGCAAAAATGTTAAATGCTGTTCATAGAACAACGTGATAAAGGATTTTGAAAGAAAATCTCTGAATACTTAATCCAATGTTTAATAAAAAATTTACAGTAGTGTTGTATTTTTTATTTATTTAATTTTAATTAGATAATTGTAGTCTACCTTCTCTGTTTTTGAATAAGTTGCTACTGCCAGAAATGATGACAAAACCTTGTCGAAACGTTGTACATTTGCTGTTATGTTAAACTTATATTAAAGTTTTTCTTCATTGCCCATTCAAGCCGTCTCCAGCCATTACTGCCAGAAAGTTAAATCAATTAAAGTCAAAGTAAATGTGGAGTAAAGCGCCCAAACTGGCTGATTATAATCGTGTTCAGTCGTATCATAGCTGTGTATCTTAATTTTCATTATCTACGTATACTATGTTAACACTTTAAAAAAAAAAAGAGAGGCAGAATTGCTTGATTATTTTTGTTTCTACATAAAACTCAAAACCTTTAATTGAAAAATTACACAGGGAGTTCTCAATATTTTTGGAAATCTTGCTGTATTATTTTTTTCATTGACACTAACACAGCTACCTGTAGGTTCAATAAAAAAACTTATGTCCGAGCTTGTTAATGTTAGTTCATATTGTCAATCAACAGAAACTAATAATTTATAAATATTTAATCTCAAATGAACAATGGGACTATAGTATAACGTTTTTGAATGAGTACTAATTTTGAACAAATTAAAGCTACATCTGTTTTTTTTTTTTTTAAGTAAATCACTAAATGTCAAATAAATACTACTCATGTAGTAGTTTTTATCATTTGACTAGGAACTTGACAGAATTTGCGTTATAAATATAATTTTGATGGAAATAACCGAAAAGGTGTTATGGAAGAAAAAGATCTTGGTGGTTTTCTGGTTGATCAGTCACTTAAGCCATCCAAGCAATGCACTAATGCTATTAGTAGACCAAATATAATTTTATTGTATAGGTCAATGGTTAGACCATATTTGGAGAACTGTGTTCAGTCTTCTGTTCCTAACTTTAAAAAGGACATTGAGTTGTTGGAAAGGGTTCAGAGGAGGGCTACTAAGAATAGTAAGATGATACTTTAGATGGAAAGGTTATGATCTCAACATTTTTCTTACAAAAAAAATGTTAGAGGGGATCAAAGTTGAGACAAAGTTTGATACTGTAAAGGAAATTGATAGTTTTGAAACATCATATATTTGGGATTTAATGGGGGAAATCTACTCTAGAATAGATTTGTTGAATACACAGTAGCTTTAGAATCTACTCTACTCTAGAATAGATTTATTGAATACTTAATGGAATTGGAATCTACTCTGCTGTTGAATGGAATCTAATATACTGTAGAACAGCTTTGTTGAGTACTTAATGACATTAGAATTTACTGTTGAATGGCTTTATTGAATACCTATTGGCATTGAAATTACTATAGGATAAATTTGTTGAATACTTAATAACAATGAAATTACTCTACTGTAGAATATAATGTTAGATACTTAATGGCATTGGAATTACTCTACTGTAGAATAATATGTTGAATGGCATTAGAATCTACTCAACTACAAAATAGCTTTGTTGAATACTTAACGTTGGAATCTATTACAGAATAACCGTTGAATACTTAATAGCATTGGAATCTACTGTAGAATAAATTTGTTGAATACTTAATGGTCTTAGTATCTACTCTGCTGTAGAATACATTTGTTGAATACTTACTAACATTAGATTCTACTCTACTACATAATAACTTTGTTGAATGCTTAATGACCTTAGTATCTACTGTAGAATACATTTGTTAAATAATTAATGGCATTGAAATTATTCTACTATAGAATAGCATTTTTGAGTATTAATCGCATAGTTTTTATATGCTGTTTTATAAATTGCTTGCTTTATTTTTATCTATACAGTAACTTTTGTGGATGATATGACTTTTAAACTTGAATAATTCTGCATTTCAATTAAGTGATGTACAAGAGGAATTTAAAAAATGGCATGTGAGCTTTAGCCAGACATGCCTCCACCCTAGAAACTGAATTAACTTTGTTTGAGTAAATGTCCACATGTATGTTTTGCAGTCAATTGAAAACAGTCACTGTTTTAATAATTAATAAAGTTGTTTTAAACAAGGATGTTTTGGTGATGCTGAGTCATATATGTTAAATAAATCAGTGTAGAGACTTCGATGACTCTTTCTAAGAATCAATGAGTGAAAGAAAAGAAGAATATGTTATATGTCAACCACAATAACTCTGCCATATCCAGTGCCTCTTTTTTGCCCCATATCAGGAAATAAGACCAACTGGAATACAACAGACAACATGGGTGGAGGCATTATTTATATCATCAATTTCAAGAACAACAAATTGTGTGAGCTAGATTACTTAAGTGAATTGTAATTATTATTGCCTCCCAGTGGCTCAGTACTAAGTCTGAAGGCTTATATCGCTAAAAACCAAGTTTCAATATATGTAGCAGGTACAGCACCAATAGCCCTTGTGTAGCTTTGCACTTAACAATAAACAATGTAATTATTATTAATTTTATTTAAGTCCTTTACAAATAAGAATTGGGATACTGGTTAATAACACAATACCATTCTTATTGTTTTAACACCAGTTATTTATTATTATTTGAATTAATTTTACTATTATTCAGAATAACTGGTAAGCCAGTATTTTAGTCTTGTTTCCTGTATAGGACAAGCAACCATAAGACCAATGGGACGAAATTAGTAATTCTAAAAACCAGGAGAGAAAGCAAAGAAGAATACGTAATAATATAATCAAATTATTAATATTTCAACCACACTGTGTCTGCCATATCCAGTGCCAGTGAGTCTATACTGTATTACAAGTTAACTTTTTGATTAAATGTTCCCAGTGTAGTAGGCCTGCCATATCCACTGTTAAGGCACTCCACTCACAATTTGAGGATCGTGGATTTGAATCCTTTCACCAAACATGCTTGTTCTTTCCGCTGTGGGGCATTATAATGTGTGGTCAATCCCACTATTCTTTGGTAAAAGAGTATCCCAAGAGTTGGAGGTGGGTTGTGTTGACTAGCTGCCTTCCCTCTATTCCATGGCTAGTTGTGATAGCTCTTGTGTAGCTTTGCATGAAATTCAAAACAATCAAAACCCAATGTAGCTTATATTGAGAAACGCTAAGTGTTTGATTTTGTATTCAAAATGCACATAAGACAGACTGGAACTTGCAAGGGAGATAATATTATAAGAATACATGGTCATATTAAAAGGATGATATTTAAGAATATTTTGAAATCTGTCCTGACCAGGGCTTAAACCTAGGATGCTCAGTTTTTATTATGAGACCAATTTTCCTCAACTAAGTTACCAGAACTCAACTTCCAAGTAGATGACTGCTACTCCCATTCTAAGTGTTAAAATGGCCATGTTATGAATCTACTAAAGAAGTGTGTTCATCTTGAGATTGATAAATTCTTTACATAAATTCCTATCTGTTGTTGTTTTTGATAGGAAACATTGAGAAAATAATAAGTCATAAAAGACTTGAAGACTTAATCTATTTAACAACAGTTGTATGGTTATACTAGATATTGTCCTGCTATTTCTTAGCTTAAGATTGACTTCTTTACTACTTTTGAACAATTTGAATGAATGAAATAAAACTAATAAATATTGATAGCTTTTGTTGCCTAATTTTTAGTTTGTTTTTTTATAACTTAAAAGATTTATATATACCTTGAAAAAACAATGTGAAATAAATGATAAGGAAGTAAATAGTTTGTTGTTTTTCTTTTACCCATTAATTGTGTGTCTTAGTATACAGTGTGCAGAAAGTAAGAAAAAAAAAGACCAATAAGTTAATACATGATATTGACACAATTATCTGTTTTTGTTTTATTCCTCCAAAATCAGACAAAATAGCACTTTTGAAGTACCTTATAAAATAGTTCTGTTTTTTCATTTGAAATGTGATAAATATGTTTTTATGTAATAGTTTTTGAAATCCTCATTACCAGTTTAAAATATATGTATCACAATAATACCTCAGTATTTTATAAACAAACTAAATGTGCATTTAGGATTGTTATTAACAGTTCACCTAAGGATTTAAAACACAATTATATAAATGATGATGATTAGATAGCTGGAAAGACTTGTATGCCACATGTATGAAAGTTTTGCTTCTCAACACAAAGCTCAGCTATTTTATGTTTGATTTGTTTGAGTAGAAATGGTAGAAGCTATGAAAAAGGTGGCATCCTTGGATAATGAGCTGACCGTGGAAGAGAGAAATCTACTTTCCGTAGCTTACAAGAATGTTATTGGAGCAAGGCGAGCTTCTTGGAGGATAATCAGCAGCATTGAGCAGAAGGAAGAGAATAAAGGCAATGAAGGAAAACTTGAAATGATTCGCCAGTATCGCATAAAGGTAATGTATGTGTGTGTGTGTGTGTGTGTATATATGTATATGTATATATATATACGAATAGATAGTTCATAATTTGTGCTATCAGAATTTCTAATTCTGTTATTGTGTTCTACAAGTAATTTCTTGTGACAATCCAGAACTGTAGAATTAATCCTAGTGAATGTATTTGTCAGTTTTTAAGTTTGTAAAATGCTAACAGAATATACAAGTTCAGTTGAATTAAAAGGTTTGTTCTTTTTTTTACCATGTCAGTGTTGCATTTTATTGCTTAATCTTTTTTCGTTGTCATAGAATCTTAGCACCTAATCAACATAAAAATTTAAGGACAACAAGAGGACCTGTTGGTACATCGAGGCCACATCATTCACTACTGTAAACTAAATATTAAAAAAAAAGCTTGTAGCTAGCCCTTATCATTCAAATATTTATCATGCCTTCCATTAAACTTCATTAAATTTGCTGCATCCACCACATCTGAGAGCTGCCTTAGCTGAAGATAACTCGTACCATGCCAAAATTTATACTTGTGTCCCTTATTCCTGCCATTCTTACTATTAACCCTTTCCAGATGCTTCTCCACTACAGTAGAGGAGTTCAGCTCACTTCATTTGTTCACAGTTTTTGCTGAGTTTGAAAGAACACAGTTAGTTTTGCTGACAACAAGTGGTAGGACAGTAGTACTGCAAATGGCTGCACCCATGTTATTTGAGTTCTCAATATATTCTTGTGGAAATATCAAGATTCAAATGTGGTCCTTGGTGAAAGGATAGACATGTCAACAACAAGACATTAATTATATAAACACTGATACTATATTTGATGCATGTTTTTGATTACTATAATGATGAATATAGCTCTGTAGAGGACATGAATGATTTTATGGCTGAATCAGAAAATGACAATCTCTTTGTTGATGATGGTGTATGTACTTTATATGTTGATGACCATGCCTGAGAGGTTAGCAATAATTGCAATTCTGATTGTGACAGTTACACTGAGAATTTTGATGATGGAACTGACCTACAAATGCAAAAGATGATACAAATTGTGGTCCAACTTGTAACTATACTTATGAACAAGTAGTGGAAATGAATGCAATAGGCTATTTCAAATTATTTTTTCAAAGATGATGTTTTTTAGTTCATTGTAGATGAAACTAACAACTATGCTGAACATGTAAGGCATGACAATCCAGTAGAACACTAAATGAAATGGGAACCAATCACAGTTGATGAGATGAAAGCATATATTGGACTAAGCTGCTATGGGTATTGTACATCTTCTTAGTCTGGAAATGTATTGGGCATCAGATGGATTATGTTCATTGAGCATGTTGCCCAGTGTTATGTCACAAGATCATTTCAAACAGATAAAACAATACTTTCACATCAGTGACATTATTCAGCAGCCTTATAGCCAATCTCCAAATTTTGATCCACTATACAAGGGGAGAAAAATCTTAGATTTTATTGTTTCAAGACTTGATGAGGTCTACAAAGTTGGGAGAGATGGGACAATCGGTGAAGCTATGAAAATAAAACAAAACATCAAGACAAAACTCCATAAATGGAGGATAAAGAATTGGGTGCTTGCTGAAAGCTAGACAGGTTATGTAAACTTTCTTCAAATATACACTAGCAGGCAGTTTGGTCAAGAACAAGTAGGTGGTTTAGTCCAGCATGTTGTACATGACCTTACCTAAGGCATAGATGGTAAATATCACCACTTAAACATTGATAATTTATATACATCAGTGGTACCAGTTGATATTTTTGAAGCTAGAGGAGTATACTTATATGGAACACTTTGTAAAAATGCAGGAGGTGTACCAAAATCACTGTATCTAGCACTGGCTCAGCTTTTGACATTGTGAACAAGGTTTGTACTGGTGGTTTTCAAAGGAAAATAAGGTTGTTTGTATGTTGTATAACAAGCATTCAGTTTATTTGCTAAATAATATCCACCCATCACTTCTAGATTGACCACAACCAAATGATATCCCAAGGGCAAAACACCACAAAAACAAAGATGGATTATGTTCATTGAGTATGTTTCCCAGTGTTATGTCACAAGATCATTTCAAACAGATAAAACAATACTGCAGTTGATATTCCATGCCCTCCAGCACTCATTGATTATATAAAGAACATGATTCACACAAGGGGTGTTGACAGGGGTGACCAAATTATGATGCTGTACAACTCTGGAAGAAAGTCAGTATAATGGTGAAAGCATGTTTTCTTTTACCTCTTAGATGTATGCATACTGAATTCTCAAATTGTAGAGGATGTTTACAATGAGAGGTATGGTATTGTTAGAACGAAAATGCTGAAGTTCAAGATGAATTTGGACTGAAGAGCTTATTGGTAAAAACATTTTGGAAATGAGCTGGTAGGCCATCAATTGGAGATCCACATGATGCTAAGAGATTGGAAAACATGAGACAACACTTTCCAGTATTTAGTGAAACCATTCAGAAGTTGTAATGAAAGGATTGCAAGAGCAGGAGATGTGTGCAAATATGGAAATTCTTGTGATGGCACACAACTGACATATGAAAGAAATCACCACCTCACCCATTTTATGTGTTGTCACTGTGGAATATACTTGTGTCTCAGCAAATATCACTGTTTTGGACTTTATCTTATACATAGACAGTATTGATTGTGAACAATCATTGCTGTATTTACCATAAGTACCTTAATATTCACTTTCAAATAATGGTATCTCTGTAAGTTCAGAGTCACTGTTTGTTCTGTTACACTGGATGACTGTAAAATCTCATAAATATTCAGTCTGTAAAGGGTTAAGTACAAAAAAGAGAAAAGATATATCAACAAATTAACAGTTCAATTAACAATCTTTAACACCTCAATCAGATCCCTCTTTAACTTCTTCTTAACCTGTCCAACCCAGGTATCATCTTAGTAGTCCTCTTCTGAACATTGTCCAATAATTTTATGTTCTTTCTAAGGTAGGGAGCCCAAGAATGAAGACAATACTCCAAATGTGTCCTAACCAGTAACCTGTACAATGAAATTATAACCTCTTTTAGATTTAGATTTAATATTTCTATAGGTATAACCACAAATTGTATTTGCCCTACCATTAGAAACTCCACATTGCATGGGTGGCTTAAGAAACTGATCAACCACAACACCAAAATCCTTTTGTTTCATAATACTGTTAAGGTTATTCCCATCAAAATTGTCCCCTGGGGGGACAGCAGTAAGTCTATAGATTTAGAATGCTAAAATCAGGGGTTCGATTCCCCTCGGTGGACACTGGACACAGCAGGTAGCCTGGTGTGGCTTTGCTATAAAACACACACACACACACACACCAAAATTATACTTATAATTCAAATTACGATAACCTAAATGCATTACTTTGAATTTATTATAATTAAAAGCTATATGCCATTTATTTGCCCAGCTCACCACATAACCAAAATTATTTTATAAAGCAGCAACATCCTCCTCAGCCACCAACACCCATAACTTTAATATCATCAGGAAATGTAATTAATGTATTGACCATTTCTTCATCTATGTCAATGGTGTACAGTGCCTTGCAAAAGTATTCACCCCTACCAGTAATTTTACATTTTAATGAAATACAAATAATGTTAAAAAATTTTTAATGAACTTGTGTTTATTCAAAACTCTAATGATGAAACTTAATGCTGTAATGTTTGAAGGAGGTTGAATGTCAGCAAAAACTTGCAAAGAAAACATATAAATTGAAATTTTCTGATTGCATAAGTATTCAGCCCCCTAAGTCAGTACTTGGTGGAAGCATCTTTGGTGCTATTACTGCTGTGGGTTTTTTTGGATAGGTCTCTACCCACTTTGCACAATGGGATGGTGTCGTTTTTGCCCATTTTCCCTGGCAAAATTGTTCCAATTTTGAGAAGTTCATTGTGGATCACTGATGGACTGCAATCTTCAAGTCTTGCAATATATTTTCTATTGGATTCAAGTAAGGACTTTGACTGGACTACTTTAGGACATTCACTTTCTTCTTTTGAAACCATTCCAGTGTGGCCTTGTGCTTCGGGTCATTGTCCTGCTGAAATGTGAATTTTCAACCCAATTTTAGATTCTTGGCTGACTCGAGGAGGTTTTCCTCTAGGATTTGCCTCTACTTTGCACCATCCATCTTCCCCTCAATCCTGACAAGCTTCCCAGTCCCTGCTGATTAGAAGCATCCTCATAACATGATGCTGCCACCACCGTGCTTGACAGTTGGGATGGTATTGACTGGGTGATGTACTGTCTTGGGCTTGCACCAGATGTAATGCTTTCAATTTAGACCAAAAAGCTCTATTTTTGTGTCACCTGACCACAAAATCTTCTGCCACATGTCTACAGTATCATTTACATTCTTTGTTGCAAAATCCATATGAGATTTAAGATGACTAAGGTTTTTCAGTAATGGTCACTCGCCCATACAGGCCAAGCTTTGTGTAGGGACCAAGATATTATAAATGTATGAACACTGACTCCCATATCAGACATGGAATTTTTCAAATATTTCAAAGTCACTGTTGGCTTCACAGTGGCATCCCTAACCAGGGAGGCTTGATCTGGGTAGTGACTGGGAGGTATAAAGCACATTCCACTTCTGAATGATGGACTTCACCATACTCAAAGGGACAATCAGAGTCTTTGAAATTTTCTTGTAACCTTGCTTCTCTATCACTTTATCTTTGAATTATTTTGAAAGCTCCTTGGTCTTCATGGTTGGTTTGTTGTATCACTGTGTGAGTTGTGGCTTGAAAAAAATGCATTTACTCTGAAGTCAAGTTAAATCACTTTGATTACACACAGAGACCATTACACTAATTTTTTAACTTTTCAAACTAATCTTTTGCACCTGAACTGATTTAGAGTTGCTGTAGCAAAGAAGTTGAATTCTTATGTAATTGAAAATATTCTAATTTTCTTTGAAAATTTACCCTGCTTGCATAATATCAGCATTGTTTTAGCTTTCACAGTTTGGAGTAAATTGTGTAGATTCTAAATAAAAAGTTCCATTTGAAAGTTTCATGATTGCAAGCTCAGATGGCAAAAAATATAGAAACTTTGCAGGGGGGGAATGAATACTTTTCAAGGCACTGTAAATTAAAAAGAGTAAGTATTTTAACACTGAGCCCTGAGGTATTACCTCATTTGTGACATTAATCCAGCTTCACTGAACATCATTTATAACAATTCTCTGCTTTCTTCCATCCAATCAATTTTCAATTCATTGAGCCCATGCCTACAGAAATTAATTTTTTTAACAAGCCTTGTATGTGGCATCTTGTTAAATTCTTACCGAAAATCAAGATACATCAATTCTATATTTGTACCTTCATCTACATAAGCAGTAACATCTTCAAAGAATGTCAAAAGATTTGTAAGGCAAGATTTTCTCCTAGTGAAACCACATTGATTATCCAAGAAAATTTTAAACTTTGTTAAATGACTTTAGAAAGCGTTTTTTATAAAACTTTGAAAAACTTTACTGGGACATTTGTTATCACCTCCCTTGAAAAGAAGAGTAACATTAGCTATCTTCCAATCATCTGGCACCTGCCTACTGTTCATGGATTTACAAAAAGTAGTAGCAAGTGGCTCATGTGTCCAATCCTTAACTTTTTTAAAACCTTCAGAGAAATATTTTCTGCTTCATGAGCTTTATCATTCTTTAGACTTCCCAATTTCTTCATAACAAGCTCAGAATTAATATGACCATCTTGTTTCTATTTAACAACTGTTCAGGATGTGGAATATTACTTAAATCTTCATTTAAAAATTAAATAAAAGGTGGAATTTAATAACTCGGCTTTTCCATAATCAAAGGAAATCATCCTTCCTTTATCACCTCTCAAAGGCTCTACTCCCATTTTACTTGTTTTTAACATATTTAAAGAAATCATTTCTGTTAATTTTTTTCTTTTTCAGCCAATCTTGTTTCATATATCCTTTCTTGATAACCTAATGTTCAGTTTGACCAACTTTGTTGATCTTCTATAATTCTCAGCAGTTAATTTAAACTTTTTAAATTTATAATGTTTCTTAAGTACAAACTTTTAGCTCGTACATCTGTCATCTCTTGACCGATTTGAGATCTAATTATAGTCTTGGACTCAGGAGGTCCATAGATTAACTTACTCTAATCCTGCCTAAAAGAATTTCAAGTGCCATGGCTATTGAGGATTCCCTTTTCTTAAGCCATTCTGTTTTGTTTTTTTTAATTCTGTTTTCTTAAGTGGTCTAATATGATATTGTAGATGTTGTCTCTCATGTAGATATACTTGAACTAAATCTTGTACTGATAGAATGTGCATCAGAAAAGTCATGAAAAAAATATGAAAGTTGTCTCAAACAACTTTGAAACTGAACAAAACTTGAAACAGTAAACATTGTTTTGGTAGGTGCTAAAATAGACTATTAGGCTTATCATTGTAGTATATTATTAAACTCTTAGAGCTGTTTAATTAAATAGACATTGTTATTGCAATGTTTGATTTTACTTCTGTATATAGTGTATTTATGAAAGTATAATGTGAAATGCAATGAATTCAAGATTTATTGCTTTATTGATATTAAATATCTCTAGGATATAACACTTGGTTATGCATACTAGTAAAAACCTGCATTGAGGCCTATAGTCACTGGTGGATTAAGGCTTTAAGCGAATGTAAAATTCTGATAGAGTACGTCACCTCTGCTCGTGTATATAGCTATTCTCGTTCAGTGCTGCCCTCTATATGCAAACTTTTTTTTTGCATGGCAGATGTCTTGCACTCCCACTTACACACGATTATCATGGTTTCACTGTGTGTCTCATGCAAATCGTAACGTGACAACCCTCCACCAATAGTAGTGTGACACAACCTCCTAACACATGGCTCCCTCTATTCAATTCTGCTGAACTTTCACTTTTCTTTTGGCAGTGCTATAGTCAAAATGTATTTTGATTGGGTTCTATTCACGAGTTGTTTTTTTCTTTATTAATATCATTTGAAGTGGAAAGATCATTTCTAAATTTTACTACTATTTTAAATTTTATAGTTCTCTGTGCAAACTTCCTTCAGTTATTCTTTTTTGTTTGAATGACTTTCAAAATTTCATCATTTTATGATGAATACCGAAGTTTCAACACTTCCTCCTGAACAAGCTATGATGACAAGGATTTTTTCCTCTTCCCAACTATGACGTGCCTTCCCACACCTTTCCTATGGAATCTGCCAGGCCTAATTCAGCCTTTTTAGACATGATTTTTCAGGTATGTTCTGTTTTATCCATTTTCCCAATTTCCTATAATCTGGTTCCTCCCTTATTACATGACACTCCTTCCACTTGGTATTTTATTTTCCCTCCTCCTGATATCAGAGTTCATGTTGAGCAGTTTGTTTCTCAGTTGCGAGCTCATGCTAGCATGCCTCTCCCTCTATGGGCCACAGATCAATTTGCCTTGGCTTACCATCAGAGAGATTACTCCTTTCTTGATTCTCTACAGTTAAAATCATTACTGCCAATTTTGGGGAGCTGACCCTAACAGTCCTGTGCGCTTATCCCAAGCCCAGTTTTCTCTCCTATGGTACCTTCTCTCTCTCATTACCTCTGCATTGCTTTGAGTGTTCTCCTTGGCTCTCTCTCTCCACACTTGGTTTATCTGCTGTTAGGACCTTCTGGGGAGGGATGCTGCCAGGTTTGTTTACCATCAACTTACCTTTGGGACTTGTAAATAGCTCCATTTCTCCAACAGTTCATTTTTGGGGATATTCCTGAAACTTAGAATCACATGTGGAATCTGTGAGGCAACATTTGACCCTTTCATCCTGGATTGCTCTTTGTCTCAGCATGAGGCCTTTCAAACCCCTGTTCCATATCTGACACCATCCTTTCCTTTACCTGCTCCTCCCACTAGGGGTTCCACTATTGTTTTTATCAGTGCAGGTCTCACCATCGCCAGCACTACTGGTTCAGTGGGGCCTCATTTCACCGATTTTGTTCACATATGGTTGGAATTCATTACTGATCATTAGGTTCTTCAAGTCTTGTCATCTAATTTCTTTCCCCACCCCCATTGTCTCCTGTATCCTTTCCGTTACCTCGGGATCCTATTACCAGTCAATGTCTGTCAGAGGTGGTCCAGACTCTTCAATCACAGAGAGTTATTGAAACTGTCAACCATCCTTCCCAAGGCTTTTACTCTAGGCTGTTTGTAGTACCCAACAAAACCAGGAACTGGCATCCTCTGATCAATCTATCGTACCTCAATTAATTTCTGGACTTTCCCTGTTTTACAATGGAGTTATTTCTTGCACTACAGTGGGCTTTCTTTCTGGGATTGTGGATGACCAAGATAGACATCTGAAATGCCTATCTACACATTCCTGTTTTTCATTGGTGCAAAAGTTATCTTCAGATTCTTCCATGTCCCTTTCTCCTTCCCTTGTTGATGATCTGCATTGATGGTTCGGTGTACTGTTTCTTCCACTTCACCCGCCGATCCTTTCCTACTTGGATGGGGTGTGTGTGGGTTGATCAGCAGGAGACTTCTGAACAATGGTCTCCAAATGAATGATCTTACCATATCAATACCTTGGCTGTCACAACCTTAATATCCCCAACTACTCCAACTCCATATTGCCCCTCAGTTGTCACTTCCTCTCACTCCATCCCTTCTACATCCACCTCGTTTCCTGGTATTTCACCCTGCCCTTCCTAAACTCTGTCTTTACGGCTCCTTGGTGAGGAGATCCAGATTGTCTTGGCGGGTCTATTCCCCTTTAGCTTTTTCATTTGCCTTTTATCAACTTAAAGAGAATGTCTTCCCCCATTGGTCATCGTGTCTGAGTTTTTCTCCTTCTCGACCAACTGTTCTTCTTATTAACGATTTCCTCATTTGGCAGTTTGATCGTGGGACTTCAGTCTCATCTATCAACACTTGGATATCAAGCAGCCTTAACTCATACATTCCATTTTTCTCTGTACTGGTACCATCTTGTGTTTACCTATCCTCTCCATGTTGTTATGTTCCTTCTGAATTTGTAGAGCTTCTCGTTGACCAGTTCTTCAGGATTGGGATATAAATGTGATTCTTCACTGCCTTACTTTACCTCTGTTTGAATCTTTTTTCCACTTGTCCCTTAAGACCTACTTCCTACTCCTTTTAATCTGTAGACATCATCAGTCTAATGTATTTGCCATTGACGTCCTTTGCTCTCTTCAAATTTCAGTGAGACTGACTGGGTGAGTTATCTTTTTTATACACATTTTACTTTTTTTCTAGGAATGTCCCTTTTTTACTGTTAGGATCCTGCTCTGTGGTGAGTGTTGCCTGTCCAAGTATACTTAATGCATCACAAATCTGCACTGTATGGCCATGCTGCTATCATAAAATACTATATTCCAATTGCATATAATGCACACTGTTGAGATAGGGTGCTCCACAAGATTGCCTGTAGGTTTTCCCCTCACTATATATTTGCTTCATAAGTATGCTCATTCCATGCTAAACCATGGACTTACATGGGTAAAGCAAAAGGGGATAGCTGCCATCCCGGTGATTGAATAAATCAGGAGCAGTCTGCTTTTCAAAGTAAGTTTTTCGTGGTCACCCATTGCACTGTCTCCGGTGTTGGCATTCCTCCATACTCTCCACCGTGTTTTATTCCCCCCTTATTCTTCAAGGAGGTTGTGTCACACTCCTATTGGTGGAGGGTTGTCACATGACGAGTTTCATGCGAGAAGCATTGGAACCATGATAATTGTGGATAAGTGGGAGTGCAAGGCTTGTGGCATGCAAAAAAATTTTTTTGCAAATAGAGGATGGCACTGAACAAGAATAGCTATATATCTAAGAGGAAGCAAGTATCTATTGGAAATATATTTTCAGTATAGGAAAATTATAACATTAGCTGGAAGAACTGGATATTAAAAGATAAATAATTGAGCATTAAGGAAAGTAAAAATATATTACTTACATTTTTATATTTTTAGGTAGAAAATGAACTTCGTGATATTTGTCAGGATATTTTGGATGTCCTTGACAAACACCTAGTCCCCAAGGCTGTATCAGGGGAGTCCAAAGTGTTTTACTACAAAATGTGAGTCAGTATGTTTGTTTTGGTAACTTAGATCTTCACATTCTTGTTAATTTCTATTTGTTTGTTTGTATGTGAAATATCCAGATTGAGTGTTTTTAATTTTTAGCTTCCTGTTTATATTATGTACTAAATATTTTTTTTAATTATTTGCAGTTTTTGAGAGGTTATTATGTTTTAAACTTTTGACAAATTGAATTTAATATACATCTCCATATCTTTGTATGTTTATTTTTTCTTTGCTTTTTAATATTTTTATTTTATAGAACTTAAAAACTTTTCATATATTACTCCTTCTTTGACCACATGAATCTAGTCTTTAAATGGTTACATGGATATCAAAGATGGAACAGTGCAAAAGAAAACTGACTGTAAATTGGGTATTGAGTCACAACATGAGACCAAAAGTGTATTATGATTCATCATTGATTATCCAATCCGTGACATGTTAGAGAATTATCTTGCTTCATTAGCTTAACCCTATCTGAATGTGTGAGCATCTTTCAGATCTCAAATGCACACCTGAATATCAAATTTCAAAATTTAAGTAAAAATTGTAATTATTACTATTTCAACAAATTTGTGATTAAAAACATTTTATAATTAGTATTTTGTCCTTTTTTATTACATTTATTTTGTGTAATTCACACACACACACACACACACACACACACACACACACACACACACACACACACACACAC
>NW_013665852.1:710479-712999 GCF_000517525.1 Limulus polyphemus | reverse complement strand
ACACACACACACACACACACACACACACACACACACACACACACACACACACACACAAAATTTCTCCACAGCTTTGAGAAGTCTTTCATGTATACAACACAGATCAGTGTTTTTTTATCATTTTTCTGCCCATACCAAAGCCCAGATTTATACTTACTAAAAAAATAACATCTTTTGAGAGTATTTAATTCTCAAGGTTTCATTTCTCATGTGACTTTTCCTATTTTTTCTCTTATTCAATTAATATTGCCTGCTGTTCACACCCTTTTATGATCTCATGACATGTGATCTGAAAAATCACTAATGAATCTCTGTTTTGAAAAAGCTACAGGTGAAATTTAAATACCACTGGATAGAGCAGATTATAAACTACGTACATCAATGTACAGTGAAAAAAATGGTGTGAGAGGTAATTTATTGTTTTGTAGGAAAGTGAGTAGATGTAGGTAGCTCGTGCAATGATGAACAACAAAATTTTGTGGGAAAATTACACTCAAGAACAAACCAGAGATATCTGATTTGTTTTTATAGTTTTTTTACACATTTTCTTTGTTCATGAAAATGTTTTTGTTTAATTTTATTTCTTTGAAAGCTATGCAAATTTTATTTTATGACAAAACATCCGGTAAGCACAGTTAGGTTTAGAGAGTATGGTACATAATTATGGCAGAATATCCAGGTGACTCAATGTGACACATATCCTGGTCTGTTGTTAGGTTTATCATATTCAAACAATGTAGATAAGTAAAATAACTTATTATTTATTGATAAGATATAGTATTTTATTACATACAAATTCATCTTGATGAAAAAATATTGTTACCTAGCATGACCTGAAAACATTATGACAGGTACATGTATAGGTCATCGATAAATCTGTCAGTTTTTGCTGTGTTTTTGTTTACAATTCACAGCTGGAACTTTTGACAAATGCATTTGGCAAAATAAACTTTCAAAAGAAATGAGTTGATGAGCATCAACTAAGTTTACAATGTTTGTATAGAAGTTGAGTATGTTATATCAAAATGATTTCAGGGCTTCAACAAGTGGAAGTCCATGTTGCTACATCTGGTCTTGCTTTATCTAACAACTGTGTTTTGACAGTAGCTCTGCAAGCATAGTTACTTTTACAAAACACTCCTGCATAAGGTTGTCATATCCAAAGCACACCAATCCTTTCTGCAGGCTTTCTATGATCCATCTAGTGTGTGAGGATGACTTTCCATGGCTCCTATTTCACAACACAACTTACATAATAATACGCTTTAATTTGCCAGAATTCTTATAACATTCATAAGTAGTACTTGCTCCAACCCCTTTCCCTTTGGTGACTGTCCAGTAAAAGTGGGTTTTTCTTGGTGCTCCCATCCCCCACATCAATCTCTCAGGCATAGGATTTATATATCCCTGTGCCCTGTTTTGTTGGACATATATCTTGTTTGTCTCTTACTGTTGCTGATATACTTTGTTCAGTTGTTTGCCTCCTCAGCTTGGCAAGGTGTGTTGCTTATCTACTCCCAAATACTTACCAAGTTTATCAAATCGACTACTTTTCCTGTATACAACTGTGATAACAGCCCCTTAACTCTCTCAATACGGGCTCAGTCAATTTGACTGACCATGTGACCTTTTTGTGCTCGTTTAGTCTTTATAGATTTAATACTTCTAACTTTCAATATAGTGTGTATATCTTCACAAAATTTGACAGTCTTTCAGTTAATATTACAAATCTTTAACATACAAAAAAATCATATTTTTAGTGAAGTATTTTTAATACAGTAAAATAAAGATTTGTCCATGCATATATTGAGTATTTGTTTTAAATAATCGGTGTGCAAAGTAATTTTCATATTAAAATTAAAGTACATTTCCTCATCTCAAAAACCTCAAATTTCCGTCGTGTAATCACGAAAATGCCCTAAATGCATTTCAAACGATTTTTTTTTCAGTAAAACTTTATTGTTTATCTGTTATTTTCTCTACTCTATCTCAAAACAGGATTGCTCAATTCGACTGACCTCGTAATTACTAAAAAAAAATTGAAACAAACCTAAATTACCCCTTTTTTCTTTCTAGAATGACTTCAAATTGTAACATGAAATACATTCATTTATCCTAAGTAGCTCTAAGTTTGTAACATTATACATCTATTTATAATCAAATTTTGATTGTTTTATTACCCTTTGGACCATGTCAAACTACTATCCAGGCCATTATATGTTGTAAATTCCTCGTGGAACATGCAGCTCACATTACGCTATCGTATTACATTACCCACAAGTTGCTCGCGTGTGTGCCTTTTGAACCATTTGAATTACATTATTATTACTTATTTTACCTAATCTAGTCTTAAATAACTTAAAAAGATACATATTTTTAGATTTTAGTACTTTTACAATAATAAATAAAGAATAAATATGAAAAACAAGAAATTAAGTAACTTAACCCAATACTTCTTTTTTACTTGCCCTCGATTGTCAAGGACAGTTAAGCCTGATTTTTATAGTAATTATCGTAATG
>NW_013665852.1:708169-710236 GCF_000517525.1 Limulus polyphemus | reverse complement strand
AGAAAAAGTAGTTTAATAAAATTTTGAATGTAAGACACTAAAACCTTGTGTCATGAGCAGTAAAGTATATCCATGATGATAGGGTTAACAGAGATTTATGTCACAACATAAGATTATTTATTTATTTTTAATGTATTCAAACACAGAATCTCTGAAAATTCTAAAGATGTCTTCTTTCTCCTCAGGTCTATGTTGTATCAATTTATAACAAAACACAGTTTTTGTTTTAGAGCTGTTAAAGTCACATTTCTGTAAAGCATTTGCTAATCCCAGCATGATTTAGTTTCGTAGAGTTTGCTTTTAAAAATGACTACTTGACACTTTATGTCTGTTCTGGTAAAAACTATTTCTTCTTTTCACAGGAAAGGGGACTATCAACGTTATCTTGCTGAATTTGCAATGGGAAATGATAAAAAGAAGCAGCTGAAAACAGTTTAGTAGCTTACAAGTCTGCCAGTGACATTGCCATGACTGAGTTGCCCCCAACTCACCCGATTCGACTGGGTCTAGCCCTCAACTTTTCTGTATTCTATTATGAGATCCTTAACTCTCCTGACAGAGCATGTCGACTAGCAAAAGCTGCATTTGATGATGCCATAGCAGAGCTAGACACTCTCAGCGAAGAGAGTTACAAAGATTCTACTTTAATTATGCAGCTATTGCGTGATAATCTGACCCTGTGGACATCAGATATGCAACATGATGGTAAGACTTTGGATGTCCATGAGAATTTTAACCAAACAATTACTCCTGTAGTGTATCAATGCTCCATGTATAGCTAGAGAAGCTTTTTCACTTATACAGATTGACTAAGACTGTATTTAAACAAATAATAGAATTTGATAGTTTTATAAAACAATAAAAATCAAGATATATTTTAGATAATAACTTTTTTATGTAAACATTAATATGAGATACTTGAAGACATTATTGAGTTGTGCCACTTTTGTTTTAGAATTTCTTAAACACTGCCATGGTATAAAAGACTGTTTGGTGTAAGTAGTATTAATTGATTTATTTTGTGAGTTAGTATTTCATGATTGTTTAGTGTTTTTTTGTAATAAGAGTTAAAAGCAGATGATTGTTGGAAGTTGTGTTAATAATTCATTGATGTTGAAACTATAGAGTTACGCGTGCAGTACATTGGCATCAAGAATATAGAGATTTCTAGAAGGCGGGCAGACAATTAAGTGATAAACATATAAATAGTGTAAGACGAGCAGAAACAGCAGACAGACAGAGCAGATGAGAAAGTAAAGTTACTGGAAGTAGAAGTTTGGCCAAGGAAAGTTAAAAGCAAAGTTAACTGCCATTGGAGTGGAAGGCTTAATGTTTAATATAGGCCTAACAATTAATATGTTTGAGGAAACTGATAGTTTTAAGAGATGAGAAGTATAGTTTATTCCATCAAAGCGAGTTCTAAACTAATTGAACCAGCCTTAGTGCACTTTGACAAAAGAAACAGGTGATATCTGAAGTATAAAGGACCAGAAAATTACTGGAAGATCAGTATACAGCTGTGGTAACTCATGCTATAAGTGAATTATCCACGGAATACTAATGCCATAGAAATAGAGAAAAGTAGTTCAGCTTGTCAACTATACATATAGTGTTTATGATATGCCTGTAATCTCTATAATGCAAAGAATTTTTTGGACATACATTTAACCAGTTTGAATATATATATATATATTATTTTTTTTATTGGTCAGTCCAAGCCCTTAAAATTCTAACCCTAACATTATTGGATTCACTGAGGTTCAACATTACATTTTCCATTCAACTTGTGAACAACTTGCATCATCTAAGCTTAAAAAATATTCTTATAACTTTCCTTTTCTGAGTTTTAAGCTTAGTAGCTTCGACTACTTTCATAATTTTGTTCTCTGAAGTAATATAAAAAAGGGATTAAAATAATTACTATACGACATTGTTTTTCAGTTCTAGTAGCTAAAATAACTAGAGCAAATCTGTAAAGAAGACTGTGGTCAATTCATTGTTGATCACTCCAGTTAGTTTATCTTTAACCCTTTTGAGACGGGTCACGGGTGAAAGGCCATGTCATCT
>NW_013665852.1:699259-707326 GCF_000517525.1 Limulus polyphemus | reverse complement strand
GTATTTATAAATACTAGTCTACTAAAACACAGATAAGACAGGTCACTTTGTAAAGACTAAAGGTCAGTTTTATATTATTGGATACAGTAACATGAGGGCACATGTACCATGTCATGGTAACTTCTGTATTTTTAGCCAGGCACGGCTGAAAGGTCAATATAATAAAAACAATAAATATATATATATATATATATATGTGTGTGTGTGTGTGTGTGTATAATGTTATGAGATTTTAAGTTTTTTAGACTAAACAATTATGTTTTCATGTTATAATTTGTGTTCATTCTAGAATGAAAGAGGCATAATTTATATTTATTTATTAATTTTTTATGGTGGTTGCGAGATCGGTCAAATCTATGGAACCCGTACAGAAATTAATTACTGAAAATAACAGATAAAATATAAAGTTTTTCTTAAGAAACGTTTGATAACTATCTGTACATTATAAGGATTTCACATGTGAAATTTGAAAATTTTTTGATGCATAAAAGTAGTTTTAATCTTAAAATGAAAATCACTTTGCATGATAGGCAACATGTGAAAAGAAAAAAAGGCATGAGAAAACATTGCTTTACAAACTTTAAGACTTAATAAAAAAAAAGTTGATATTTTGCATATGAAAGCATTCTAATGTTTACTGGTAATCTGCCCAATTTCGTTAACATTGGCTAACTAATATAAAAGTTGTAGCATGAAAACTCTAACAAGGTCAGTCCCAGGGACTGAGCCCATGCTGAAAGAGTTAATAGATATTTATCTGAAGCAACTTTACTATGCATTGATATGCAATTGGATTTCACTTTTAGCTGTGTTCATTTCAAATTTTATATTGATTGGATTAAAAGAAGAGTTAATTATTGTCACAGGTACTATCTCTTTTTCTGATGGCTAATAAAAGCCAAGTGCTATTTTGGTTGAAAGTGGAGAAATTAATTTATGTTTTTTGTTAATTTTTTAACAGTATTATTTGTATGTTTCTATACTTTTCCCTTGACATTAAGAATAAATTATTAATAGTTTTTAATTAAATTAGATAAATCATTACCCTTAATGAGTCTATACTACTTTACATTTCTGTTATGTAAGTGATTTAGTTCATTTCAGAGAAAGGCTACATTAACTATTTATTAAGTAATCACATTTTAAGAGTAAGGTGAACACACCACAAATTACCTTGTTAATGTGAATCAAACTTTTAAAGACAATCGTCTGAGTGTTACTAGACTATAACAGATGTTTGGGAATCTGGGTATAGGCTAATGCATGTTTTAGTTTCACTGGGAGATTGAAACATCATCCCCAAATAGACAAATGAAATATGTTAAAGTGTTGCAGATGAACTACAGCTCTCCTCTTCAAACTTTCTGTGGACAAGTTATACACTGATGTACAAAACATTTTTTTATGAACTGAAAATTATATGTAATAACTTAAATATTAGTAACTAACAGATAATTCAATGTTTTACTCGAGTAAATCAATGTGCCTCGGAAAGAAGATTAACAAAGAGTAATCGGTGATACTGTCAATATAAAATTTTGGTAACTCTTTTTTTTTTTTTTCTAAATTCACTGTACCTGCTTTCATTGTAGGAGAAGGAGAAAACGAACAACAGACAAAGAAAGGAGGGGAGGAACAAGATGTTGTAGAACAAGAAGTGTCTTAAGTAATAATTGAGTGTTTCTAGATCTGTTAAAAATTACTCTTTAACCTATTATCAAATACAGATTTGTAATCACTTTGATTGTTTTAGTTTTATGTACAAGTTCAACCTGATCTTGTGGCTAACCAATAGGAAAGCAGGCTTTAATTGCTCCTCTTAGTAAGTTCTTTCCCATGTGTTATAGTTGTCTTAATCTTCCCCAAACTTTTTAGAGCACTGTCAGAGGGTCAACTGACAAGAAAATTATTTCTGTAATTTGTATTAAATTCTAGAGGGAAAACCTGCACCATTTTAATTTTATTTCTATATAATGTGGTATAAAATCTTTTAATTATATTGTTACCCAGATGAGAACATTTAAAATGGTCAAAGTATTTAATTAATTTATATTACTTTCCAAATTTTATGTCAAAGTGCCTTGATTTTGTTAGACAACATTTGATTTTTGAAATATCTATATAGTTGGTTTGATTCATGTAAATAACTTTTGTCTCCTTTAAAACTGTACTTTGAGATATTATTTAAAAAAAATACTAAATTTCCAATTGTGTCAGCATTATTTTTCTTTTTTGCTAAAATTATTAAACTTTTTGTTTTAAATATCTGTTTTCCAGTGGGATTAACTTTGACTATAAAGACTGTGTAACTGACTTGAAACATATTTAAATATTTCTACAGAGAAGTGCATGTAATAAAACTGAAGTTAATTTTTTTAAAGAATGATTACCGTCTTTGCCTTGAGCAAAGTTTTGGTATTATATGGTGTTTGTTATAATTAATTAGCTATTTTTTTTATTCCATGTGTTTCATTAATATTTTACTTATGCTGAAATTTCTGTATTGATTTAGTTCACTCTAAGTCAGGTTGTTATAGCAACGAGCATATTACATGATTTTCTCCAACAAACTCCAACTTTATTCATGTGACCTAATGACTCTTAAACAACTGGATCAATTTTTTAGTCAATCCAGCTACAAAATGAAATTGATAATCTAACTATGGAGTGTTATTCACATTATCCAAGAGATTATGGTAAACCATTATCACTAACAGGCATAAACTGTTTTAGACATTGGGTTTTATACATTTTTAATGCTTTGTTGGGGCAATAAAAAATAACTAATTGATAGGATATACTTCAGTAATTATCAGGTACACTTGGAAAACCTTTTTAAGGTCATACATTTGATTTTTTCTTACTTGCAATTTAGTTATTTTTTAATAAATATTCGTAATAATAGAAAGTAATAGTACTTGTCAATTAAAAGGTTTAGAACAAAATAAAGGAAATTTTGATTAACGACAAGAGAGAACTGAATATTTTAATTTTAAAGCAAAATGAAGTAAAATAAACAGTTAAGAAAATGGAAGTCATATAAAAAAAACATACCATAAAAAGCAACTCTTTCTTTAATAATATAAAGTGTTCAACAATGTCCTAGAGCTCGAATGATTTCAGTGAAATGTTATCCTCACAGTCTCTGATCTGTACATGAAACAACCTAGTGTTGGAAATCGTATACAATTGGTAGGACAAAATTGTAATGAAAAAATTATGGTCTAAAGTTTTACAGGTTTTTTTTTGTGATATTTGTGTAAACATTTATATATATAGATATATAATTCTATATATAGAAAATAATACATCTCTTTCAAAGTTGGGCAGTTTTTGGTTACTTAATCAAGTAAAAACATATTCCTGAACATCTACCACTGCTGTTCATGTTGGTGGTTGTAAGTTATTTATATAATTGAGAATGTTTATGTAACAAGTGAAATTTTCTTAAGTAACCTCTTCCCCTGCAGATATAGTTTTGTTTTTAATTCTAATTGCACAAAAAAAACATCTGTTGTGATTTTCTTTCGTTTAAAAATCCTTCCAGATTTAACAAGAAATTTATATAAACATATACATCACTTTTTTTTTAACTTACTGTTTTTGTTGTTGCTTTGATACAGTGTTAAACTTTACTGTAGTGGTGAGATGTTCACAATAAATGGACACCAAAATATTGTTAAAGAACTGATTGGTTGTGGCAGTATACACAATGTTTAATGCAAATACAATGTCCTGTGATTTTTAGAAATTTGTAATTGTTGACATTTTTCAATTTGATCTTATGTTCGTTAATAGTTTTTTTATTATATACTTATTTTTTTACCAAAACTTCTCTTACAAGTAATCAAACTGTTCATTACACTCGTGGGAAGAATGGTACACTGAATACATTTTGAACTGGTATATTAGAGCTGATCTAGGTTGAATGGTTCTGCTAATATTTTAGAGATGAATTAAAATTTGTTCAGTGGCTGTTCTGGTGCTATAGAGCTGATCTAAGTTGTATAAACATTCTGATACTTTAGAGCTCATCCAGATTAACTGGAAACTGACAGGATTTAAATAGTTAGTAAGTTTTTTTGTTTCTAAATAACTGTTATATTTACCCTCAGTTTTGTTAAATCATGTACTTGGCCTTTGCTAAAGGAACTGGTTGTGATGCTGTTTTTCTTCTAGCTTGATTGAAAACAAAAGTTATATTAACAATTTTCACTTAAACCAGGGGTAAAAAGATAACTGTTTAATAGAGCTACACAAGTGAAAAAGCATACATGATCTGATTATCTTATTGCAGTATTTGCTCCATCACAACTACCTTGCTAGTTTTGCGAGATTTCACAAAAACAACCAACCAAACACTGACAGAATATTTATATGTAAGTTATAATGGTTTTTGTTGTACTTGCATTTTAGTGGTTTATGATAGTTTAAGGATACAGCAAGCTAGTCCCTGGTATTGAAAATTTTCAGAAATGCTGACTTAATGTGCAAGACTGATCTTTGTTGGCTTTAATGCACATCAGTGTAAATCTGCAACAGCAAATTATAAACAGAAAAGCTTCTTGGTTTCTTATTAAGACACCAGAACAAAATCTACTTGTGATTTTTTTTCAGTTCCTTTAAGTGTGGTACATGTATGCATGATGAAAAATACTGAAATTCTGCACAAGTATAGAGCTTTGTAATTAAAATGTACCTTGCTAGTTTTTCAGTTATACTACAGTTTGTAAAAATACCACAATGCAACATTGTTTTTATAATAGCTTAATACTGTTTAGAAACACTTGTTAATTTTCACCTGAACAAAGCACTAATTCTGTCCGCACAAACTTTTTTTTTTTGAAACTCTTACTGTCTGTTGTAAATACTAAATTACAGAATTTTCAGATCTTAAAGAGGGTTTTATTTTTGTTAAACTAAGTGTTTATATGTTAACAAAAATAAACCTGTGTTGTAATATTCAAAATTTTTATAATTATGTATTTTTATTAGGCTTATGGAACTATCAGAAACTAAACTATATTTTTTCCCTTAAAGGGGAGTAACAAATTTTATTTTAATCTCTTATTTAATCTTTTAATTGCATCCACTTGTATTATAACACTAAACAAAAATTGCATTTTTTGTCTTATATTTTTTATTTCTCATCAAAAAATCACAAGACTTAAAAACCTGGCAAGTCATAGCAGTCAATTAGACTGAATGCATTGAACACAAGCTCTAGAGAAATTTTATTTGAATTCACCTAGCATGTGTTTTCCTAATTTTGGGAAATTGCACATATTAATGCACTAGTTAATTGAGATTGGGAAAAAAAAACTTCTTCCCCAATGTTAAACTATTTAACTACTGAGACTAAATAGAAACTTCAATGGAATCGTTTTAAAAAAAAAGTGATTTGTTTTGGTTACTGATATTTAACAATCTTGTTGTGAAACTTGTAACACGTTTTTAAGATATATAATTTTTTTATATTGTATTGTGATGGTGCTTAGACTGTACCTTACAAAACGAATTACTATTAACTTATAATCAGAGCAAGCTACTTACTTCCAAAAGAAATAAATTTTTGAATAATATGTTTCTTTATTTTTACAAATTAATCAGTATGTGATTATTTCTTCCCGTTTCATTTTGAAGGGTTGGTCGTTATGGTGTATTCATATTTTAGTGTGATGTGGGTGAATCTGGTAGATGCCAGAAACTCTGTTACTTTTATGTTTTCTGTTTGTAAAAATCTTTGCTTGCCCACTAGCTCAAGAGCTTAATATATTGTTTGTCCCAGGAGATGTCTATCTTTTGTGAATTTGTTGCAAATACGTTAAATTTTGTGTACTTTCACTAGAAGTGCTTAGGGTTAGACTTGAAAAGTAATAATTATACAAGATCTTTCACTCATCAATGTGATGTCATGTTCCAAAGGCTAATTCATTTAAGATTTGGCCTTTCAGCAGAATGTGTTTCTTGAATTAAGTTATTCATTACTGTTCAATTAGCAGGAATAAGCAGATAGACACAAACCATTTCATTAGCAGTTCCTCATATGATCGTGTAATATTTTTTTCAGCATAATTCTCACATAGTGGAACATTTTGAGGCTTGCCAAATTCTTGCTGTTAGTTGTCATGTCATTCTTAATAAATAGTTAGCTATACCTTGCATTGGGTGTCTTGGTAGTTTATTCTTATGACATACATATTAATCACAGTACTAGGTACAAGCACAAGGCCAAAATCAGTGAAAAGAAACACAAGAGCTTGCACTTCTCTTTCTCTCCGAAAGTTTAATACATTTTTAAAAAATAAAAAAATGCAGTTTTGAATACTAAAATAGCTGTATTTTATGCAATAGCGTTGTTAATTTTGGTGTTCAAAATAAAAATATCAGAATAAAGATTATTTCTGTGAAGAAAAAAAAAGACTGACACCAGCTATAATGGTTACTATAATATTCTAGGATAAAAATAAATCGTTATTTTGATACAGTCCATAATTGAAATTTTACCATTCCTTACACAAAATAAAGGTTTATAAAGAAAGGTATTAGTATTACTACAAATTTAATTATATTTGCTGTTATTTATTTTATTAAAGCAATATTTCACTCCCAGATAGTTTATAATTTATAGTTACGTCTCTGTTCGTTTGTTAATTTCCCGTAGAAATTCTTCCCGAGAAACTTAGCGATACAAGTCCTTTCTTAAATAAAACTAGTTTATTCTTTCTCAATACAACTTTGCAATACATTTAATTTCCACAGTGACTTTAACATAAACATACGCTATAATTCACAACGAACGATTCACGTACGTTACTTACTACCACACTTGACTCAATTGTCCTTCTCTATTTCTGCCTGTCTGCAATTCTATTTTGATTGATTAATTTCGATTTATCTGGCGCACTTATATACAAGAATAGAGTGTGTGTAGAAAAGACCAGAATTGCCACGAACAGACAAGATCCTTCCAGAATATCATGACGTGTTACTAGAGTCACGTGACTTCCGCTGTGGTAACATTGCCCCTTCCTTAGTATTGTTCGGGACGAACAATAGCCATTTACATTAAACCAATAGACAATTAACAATAACTTAATTAAATGTACAGAATTTACAAACACAAAAATTAAAATCCAACAAAGTCTCTTAATTTTACGGGACATATCTTTTTCCATACTGGTGTCCATCTCGTTGGCTTCTGCTTCACGTGGGGTTCATCTGCTCCCATCAGTTAATGTCCTATTATTGGTAACACTCACATCAGTGGTAGTAACTTCATCAAGGGCTTCACTGTTTTCCTTCTCAAAACCGGGTAGAGTTTCTTCTTCGACAGTGGCTTTTTCAAGTGACACGTCTTCAGCAGCATCATTTGTTCCATAGTTCACTTTGTTCCAAATGAAATATCCTGGACTGTGATAATGCCAAAGCCTGTTGGCATGCACCACCTTTTGGCTTACCTCGCCGACCACATTTTATCCAGAAAGTCACCTCTGAGAGACGATCCACTATATCATATGGGCCTTCCCATGGAGAAGACAGCTTAGGAAACTTCCCTTTGGTCTTCCTGGGATTATACAACCACACCTTGTCTCCTGGTACAAAGCTGACTTCAGTAGATCTCTTATCATAAGTTAACTTCATCGAATCAGCAGACGTTTTCAAGTTTGAACGTACTTGATGGTGAATATCATCCATCCTTTCAGATAACACTTTCACAAACTGACACATTTTCAGGCAACTCTTCATAAGGTGGGTATCCTGTTAACAGATCCACTGGTAACCGAAGTTCCTAACCAAACATTAACTTCGCTGGAGTGTATCCAGTTGCTTCATGCTCTGCTGTCCTATAGGCAATCAACAGTGGAGGGAGTAAGACATCCCAGTCATCTTGGCAACTATTACAAAACTTTGCCAACTCCTGTCCCAGTGTCCAATTGTACTTTTCTACCATCCCATCAGACTATAGGTGAAATGGCATTGTCCTGGTCTTTCGGATGCCAAACAACTTGGAACACAGCTAATTCGAAGTTACGGCCTTGATCTGACTGCAGTTCGTATGGCATA
>NW_013665852.1:679705-698329 GCF_000517525.1 Limulus polyphemus | reverse complement strand
CAGGATACTTCCTCATCAAATGTTGCTGCACACACAATGTCATCATCCAGGCACACTAGTGCTATCCTCAATTGTAGGCCTTCCAGTACTCTTTCCATCAGCCTCTCAAATGTTGCTGGAGCATTGCTAAGCCCGAATGGCGTCATACGGTATTGCCAGAGACCTTGGCCATAACTAAATGCAGTCTTAGGTTTATCTGCTTCAGCCATTTTCACTTGATGGAAACCTGACTTTAAGTCCAGGTTTCCCGAAGCTGACTTATTGGTAGTATTCTTCTTACACTGGCTCCTCATATGTCCTTGCTCTCTACAGTTCCAACAAGCTTTCTGGGTAGCAGCTTTTCCTGTCATGGCATCTTCCCTGTGTTGAAGTTGCCAGCATTGAGCTCTCTTGTGCCCATGTTTATTACAGCACCAGCAAAGTCCCTCAAACCTCTCTGAAAGTTGACCTTTTCTGGCCTTGAATCCTGATGACTGTACCAACCTTTGTACCTCTGTGCTGGACTTAACGTAGGATTCGAATTCAAGAGCTCTGGCCATTGCATCCTGCATAGTAGAGGGGTGTGCTTGCTTCACTTGTATCTTTAGTTGTGGACTGTTCAAGGCATCTACAAACTGATCCCTCAGCAACAACTTGAGGAGATCGGGTGGTGCAGTTGGGTAGGCCTTGTGTGCCATGCTTTCCAAGTCCTGTGCCAGCTCTTGCAGGCTCTCCCCTTTAGCATGGACTCTCGTCCTAAACCTAGCCCTGTGGACTTCTGACTGATTTTGGGTTCCGTACCCGTATTCTAGAGCCGCTACCAGTGCTCTATAGTTGTGTCTGTCATCTGCTGACAACTGTCCAAGTATTTCCAGTGGTTGTCCCTTCAAGCTCGTTGCCAGATATACAGCTTTCTGCTTCTCTGTCCATCCATTCATTTCTGCCAGTAGCTCAAATTGTGCTCTATATGCTTCCCACGGTGCCTTCCCATCGAATTCTTGTGGCTTCCTTCATACTGGATCACCCCTATTGCTGACATTCATATCTGGGATGTGACTTCTAACAGGACTGAAGATGTCTGCATTAGGGTTTAGCTGTGGGGTCTGGAAGGGGCTTGCCATTGTCTGGGGCTGATTAAGGCGATGGTTAATGTATCCTCCTTGTGTAAAATACAATAGATCATCCTTTAATGTATCTAATTCGCTTTTAAATTTACTAATGTTTTCCATTTGTACTTGCCACTGTTGTTACTTTCCTGTAGTTGCTGCTGACTTTCCTGCAACTGTTGGAGACTTTCTTCCTGTTTCCTTTCTTTTTTTAGTTGCCACTGCTGTAATCTCTCGTCTTGTTTCTTTTCTTTTTCCTCCAACAACTGCTGTAATCTCTCTTCTTCTTTATTTTGCTGTTCGAGTTGCCACTGTTGCAGGTGTTCTTGCAAATGCTGTTGTCTCTCTTGTTTCTTTTCTTTTTCCTCCAACAGCTGCTGTAATCTCTCTTCTTGTTTCTTTTCTCGTTCTTCTTGTTTCTTTTGCTGCTCTTGTATTGCTGCCATCAAGTCTGCTAAGCTGTAGTTTGATTTGCCGCTTCTCGTTTCTATTTTTTTATTCCACTCTTCGACACCATTTTAACACTATATTAAAAAACAGTGATGCATAATTATCATTGAACTACATATAGCCTAACTATTAAATTGTTATATTTTGTAAACGTTCGTAGGTTCAGCTTTTGAGTGGATTATTTATTTACATTTCTGTTTAACTTTATTCCAACGTTTCAAACACACACGTGGCCATCAGTTAAATTGACAACTTCATGCCCCAAGTAAAACAAAATACGCGGCCAACCTAACTAATAAATGAATATTTGCTGTAAAATTCTTATCAATGCTGTAGCTACCAGTTTGGCTGCCAATTTTGATTTCATTCCTTTAAGTTGCAGGCTCAATCCTTTTTTTGGCAGCACCGTTTTTCACACCTAAGGTTTTTTTGATTAGATATTATGACTTTTTGTCAACACACATACAAACCACAGCAAGTAAGAAAGTGACAATAGTGTTGGGCTTGCAACCCTATTATTCGGAACATACCTATACTTTACAGAACCAACCATATTCTTTAATTAAAATATATGGTGGTAGTTTTTTCCTCTCCAACAGCTGTCTTTAATCCGAATGACAAGAAACTAAAAACAGCCCACTTTTAGCCCTAGATGAAACTGTGGTACAAATTTCAGGCCAATATCTCGTGACTTTTTGCGTGGGCGTGCGCAAAATGTTGGGTCAAAATTGTGGCGTATATTCAGACCAAATTTGACATCTAATTGTAGGTTACAAACATCTATCAGTGTATCAAATTTGAAAAAAAACCATCAAAGTATATTTTTCATCAAATAACTTCTGTGTGATCATTACGAAGAAAAAGAAATTCAATAATCACTCCTGTTAATAACACAAAGTTTGGCGTGCAGGTTGTTTTGGCTGCACGACACACAACTGTGTATCTTGATTTAAGCATTGCTAGACCCCTTTCAAGAATTTATAAAAGTTGACAGTGTTAATAAACTCCTTTACAGAAACATCATGGAAATTAGATTTAACAGTTTTTTGTCATCACCAGCATGCACTCGGTTAGACCTTATCAAACATCATTTACGCTAATTGCTTAAGCTAATATTACGTGACGCTAAATACCTTTTAATTAGGAGAATTTCATAGCATTTAGCAAATTTGTGCTTAAAAGTTGGCAATAAATAATAACCATCACCCCCTATGATTCTTTTGAAAGCTTAAGCTAGAAACTGCTAATTTAGTTTGTTTGCTTTAACCAATATCAGCACGTGCTCTCACCCTATCGGTTTTTGGTCTAAATCATCCTTCTTTAATCCGAATGACAAAACCAAAAAACGGTTCACTTTTAATGTTAGGCGAAACTGTGGTAAAAATTTCACACAGATAACTCACGTGACTAACTTTTTGCATGGGCGTGCACAAAAATAATGTTCAAAACTGGGGTGTTTTTGTTGCATAACTTCACACATGTGGTCTATATTGAGAACAAATTTGAAACCTAATTGTAGGTTATAAATATCTATCAATGTACTAAATTTGAAGAATACAACCAAAGTATTTTTTTCCTATGAAATAAATTTTCGGTGCGAAGAAAATAAAAAAAGAAGAAATTTAATCAAAAATATCTCGTGTTTCTTAATGGATTGCCTGAACATTTGGTATGTGAAGTAATGATCCACTAGAGCATTTCCACTTTAAAAGTGGGATAGTGTGGATTACCATAATCCGAATTAGAGAGAGTAAAAAATTGCTAAACTATCACTCCTGTTAATAACACAGTTTGTCGTGTGGGTTGTTTTGGCCCTTGTACACATTACTATGTGTCTTTATATTGTGTGTACATGAATAAGGAATTGACTAAGGTAGATTACAACAAAATATTGTTCCTCATATAGGCTATACAGTCACAGAAATTATGAAGTTGCAAATTACCAGAAACATTTCTCTCTAGAGACATTTCGACTTAGTGTTCTTCATCAGCTCATAAAGCATTCAATTTCAGCAATTAGAAGAATTGAGTAATTTTCAACTATGTGATTAATAAATGAAAAGATGTGGAAATCCTTACTTTCTCAGCCATCAAATAAAGTTTATGATAAAATATCAGCAGGGTATTTTGTGTTAGCCTCTAGATTACAAGAGCTAAAATATCTGAGGTTATTAGATGTGATAACTAGAACACTGACAATTATTGTGACTGATAATGATCACTAAGAACTAATACAATACCATTCTTGCTTTCCGAGCTGATGAAGAACATTAGCTCAATATCATTCTTCGGAAATAAATATATAAAAAGTTTTTGGCAATCTGTAACATATCCATTAATTTCTTAAGGTAGACTGTTCTCAAACTATGGGCCTAAGGTTACTTGATCAGTATCTCAGGTTTTTCAAGTGGATTTCCCTTTCCTAAATGCATAAGAAAATGCTTAGTCAGTCAAACACTAGGTGTTAGTTACTGACACATCTCTTGCACATTCATTGGTATTACTTATGATACTAACTTTTAAATATGTAAAATGTTTAAGAAAAAATGCACACAACTTGGATGTTAAATTGTTTGATTTTCATTACTTACAGCAAAAATGTTTAAATGCCAACAATTAATTCACATTATTCTTATGTAAAAATACCAGTTATGAACAACTGTGGTAGCATAACTGGTATCACAGTTATACTACTACAGTTGTTCATAAGATTTGAAAAAGATTCATTACAAAAAGTAGATAATTTCTTAGACGTAAAATTGTACTTCTTAGATGCATGTAGCAAAGGATTACTTGTATCTCAATAAAAAAAACGAATCAATACATAGATAGCAATTCAAATAAACTAGCAAATTAGTCTATCATAGGTTTCAAAATGCTTAATAAAATACCACTAATTACAAAAATTTAATATGTAATGATGACACAGAGTACAGTCCTCAAAGGATTTGTCCATGCAAAAATCTCTTTCACTGTTTCACATTTTTACACTGACCTTTTACAAATAATTTATAAAGAATGGTTGCAAATAAAACTGAAATAACATCAAAATAAATTTTTATTTAAACAAAAATACTGAACAAATATATTCACAACCTATCATGTCTTACAATCCAAGAATTGTTTGTAATTAAGCAAAAAGCTTCACAATGGGGTATCTGTGCTCTGCCCACCACGAGTATGAAAACCAGGTTTCTAGCGTTGTAAGTCCGCAGACATACCGCTGTGCCACTGGGAGGCTCCAAGAATTTATTTCAAGACTTAGTGATCTTCAAGAATGGAAAATTGTTATTGGTATGTTCATAACACAAAGAATCAAAATACACATCTTTTTCACTAATCAAACAGGAGTGTCAGATAAAACAGCCTTTCCATGAAGACTTACTCATCACTAATAACAATACAAAAATATTTAAGTACTCTATTACTTACAGAAATAATAGTTGGAATTTGTCAAAGGTACCCTACTAGCAATTACAAGTGAGGGAGAAAACTTGCCTTGCATGTGAACAGTTCCAGGTTCAAATCTTGTTTACAGGGATACAAGAATTGAAATTAACAGATTCACAATGCTAGTCTGTTCAGTGATGTCAAGTTTAAAAAACACAAGCAGTTTAGTTTTGGTATAAAAACAAAACTCAGAAGGAAAAACTTAAAATATTCTGAAATGGCTAAACTATGAGCAAAACTGAAAAAAAACAACAAAAAAAAAACAGGAACAGAAAACCCATACCTGGCAGAATATTAGCTAATTTGAGAAAGTTTTGATTAGCATTATTTTAATTGCATAGAGCAGAATACTGCTAGAATTACCTCAACTGAGCTACCAGCAATTCATCTAATAGTACTAAACGTGATTTAAACACTTCTAGATTAACAACTCACAAACTATAATACAAAAATATTTATTATGCAACAAACCTGAATGGAAAACTCATATTTCTCACAGAGAACATATCAACACTACATAAAACATAGTTTTGTTAATTAATGAAAATATAAAAATACCCTTGTTTATTTTGCTTATGCTTTATTTTCAAGAAGAAAAATTCTCTCATTACCTATGCTTTCATTTTATTGCTTCTGAAAAAAATAAGTTTCTAAGTTATTTGGATATGTAGAGCTGTTATGTATAACATTTAATGAAACAATGTTATATATCTATTATTGGTACTACAATAACATAACATACAGACAACAAGGGACCATTTGGTCCTTCCAAGTTGTCCTTACACACATACTCTTGAAAAAAGTAATGTTTAAAATATTTAATATATAAAAACCAGTATACATTTGTTGTTGTTCAATTTATGTTTACTTATTTATTTCATGTCAGTATTCATACATGCATGATTTCATTGTACCATGTCAAATAAGTTGATCTGAGTTGAATATCTACCCTTTAGTACTTAGAGAAATGACAACTGTTAACACTCACTTCAGTAGCAGTCTGTCTTTTCTTGTGCTCAATAAAACATGAAACGGTAACATCCATAAGAAAAAATCCCCACAGGCTACTTAGTGAACCTAAGCACTGTTGTGCTGAAATCATCCATTGCATCGAAAACCCAAACATTTTTGCTAACAGTGCATTCCAGTCAGTCTCTCCTTTGCTAAAAACAAATGCAATGCAATTTTCCTTATTTAAATAACACATGGAATGACAAAAGACAGTTGTAAACAGCCCACTAGACAATCGTACTACATACATGCTCGGATACAAGGGATTGGGTTGACTGCACATTTTATATTTATTCATCGCTACTTTTAGGAAAATTACTGTTGAATTGTTTCAATGTGCATCTGCTAGTATACACATGATTCAGTAGTAAAACCTAAACAAATTTTGATCTACACTACGTTGTTTAAAAGTTTACAGCAAAATATAATTCAGTATTGAAATCTTAGGAAACCTGAACATTCAGAAGTAATCCAAATATTCCAATCCAATTATATATATACCTATACCTAGAGAGTAATTCTTTGCCTCTTCATTAAAAACTGCATCTTCAATCTTATGCAAACCTTCCTTGACTTGTGTCACAACAGAACATCCCTTCAAAACATATTCTCAAAGCTACAAACCTTCCTAGACTTATGTCACATTAGGAGAATATTCCTAAAAAAATATTTACTACAATATACAAAACTTTCCAGAATTATATCACAACAGATCTTTTGGCATGATATAGATATTGCTGAAGTCATAAGTACCTCCATGACAACAATACATCAGCCTATAATGACCTTATAAAATCTCATCTATAACAACCATTTTCTTTCATTTAGTTATGACATGGAGTAAATTACTGTTCAAGTGAATATTCAACCTTAAAGATGAGGTTCTAACAAAAGTCAGTTTATGTACATACATAACAGTTACACAAGGATAAACAATTATATCCAATGTTTTTGACACACCTTGTATTATAATTGCATTTTACACTTTTAAATAAAATTATCAAATAAAACCTACACCATATTGTGTTAGTTCATTCAGTAGTAAGCAGTCTTCTTCATCATTTAGCTAATGAAATATTTTAAACACCCAGCTGCCTCTCAAAGTGTTAACTGCAAGATAATTTATTATTTTAATTCTGTCAGTAATACATGGATGAGTAGTTTTTCATATGATTTGAAATTGCATATAATAGGTGGTTGCAAAAATCAAAATTTTAAATGTTACAGGTCTTACCCCTACATTTGTTCTCTCTAGAGATAACCTGAAAGGTAAAATTGTAGTTAAATCAAATAGTATTTAAAGGCCACTCATCAATGAAGAAGTTTCCTAAAATAGAAGAAAAATGAAGAATAGCACTTTCTCATATGTATATTTAATTATTTTTGCAAAAAATATGGAAGAAGCTAAGCCATCTACATCAATTCATGGTTGATCACCTGTCAAAACCTGTTGAAAAGATAAATTATTTCTACTTGGGCAGTCGATAAAGAACCCTTTGTCTGGGAACAAGCTTCCGCCTCAAGGTAAAATACTGCAACGACTCATATACCTTCACCTTGGAGAAAGGAAGACAGTGAAGGAGACAGAAAAAGCTGTTATTATGAAAATATCCTCCTTCTGGATCCACAAACCAAGAGAACAATTTGATCACTAAACTTGCCAAGCACAACAAGGCTAATTTCAAAGATAAGTCTTTGAAACTGTTTGACCCTAATAACAACTCAAGAGGACGAGGATTTTCTGGAGTTCTAGCAACAAAACCAACAAGGCCTCTCAAATCACATTATTTAGCAAGGTAGAGAGCCAGAGTAAGGTGAGAAAACATTATCCCCACCACAAGTCAAAAATGGAAGTAGAAGCCCACAAACTTCAAGCTAAAGAAGTCGTGGTGGAGTCCTACACTTCCTCCAGTGATGCTGTGCCTCCACCTCTAAAACAAAGACAAAGTAGCCCCTGCTCAATCTAAGTACTGCATTGAGCAACTGTTGCTGCCCTCGATTGAACCAAGATGACAGACCTGAGTGCTGCTTTTGTTTTCCTCACATTTGCATCATCAATTTGGTACTTTTGATCGCAGATGCATCCACACCCTTACAGATGAGAATGACTTGAATCAACATGTAGATCTAATTAGGGAGACAATCATCTCTTTCTCTCTTCACCAATTGAAGGAAAACCATGATCAAGATGATTACAAAGAGTTACTGGAGCTCTCTCTGATCATTCTTGGTGAGACACCACCACCTCATGGCATTAGCATCCGAAAGCCTGGAGCTCACCAATGAACAGGATGGCTTGACTTATATATGTTAACAAAATCCTCCTCTTCAAACAACAGTTTCGACTTACTGTTCAGGAGGCAACTGGGATCCGCTATTTGGTCCTTTTTGTTTTGCTGGTTTATATTCAGTCCTGGTTTAAAACATCAAATGCACTCTAAGCTCCTACTTTTCTGTATTTAGTGTACTTTCAGTTAAATCAAAAACTATAACTATGTTATGAATATAATGTATTTTATTTTTTTATGATTGAATAAAATTTGATAAAATATGTTTCTCCTTATTTAATTTTCATGCAACAAAGAAATTAAAGTTCTCTATTGAACAGATGGTCGGAAAATTCAAGTTTTTGAGCGACCTTTAAATATTATTTGATTTACATTATATTTAGCACAAATCATTTTCTAATAGGTGGTAACAAATTGAAGGGTAATACCTTAGATATCTTCATTTTGAAATTTCACCCCTATAACTAAAAAAAACAACTAATATATAATGTATATATATATATATTTATAGATACATAAACACACACAAAATGTATTTATATTTACTTATAAACATGCCTGATAATTTCAATTCCATGTCAGATTCTCTGTCAGGGTCATACAGTTCAAACTAAATTCATTTTCACAACCACAATCCAAACTAGGTTCATTGTCATAACTACACAGTCCAAACCAGATTCATTGTCACAACTACACAGTCCAAACCAGATTCATTGTCACAACTACACAGTCCAAACCAGTTTCATTGTCGCAACTACACAGTCCAATCCTGTTTCAATGTCACAACCACACAGTCTACTATGAAAGTACAGGAGCTTGAAATAATGCATGAATGCAAATTAAGTGAAGACTCAGCAAAGGCCAATCTTAAATTTTAAAACAGTCAAACTTCTCTTACAACAGTTGTGAAGAACTAAACATTTTAATTCAACATCCATGTATTGTACAACACAGGTCTACCATAAGAATTCTCTATCTTCCAAGTTTCTTACAAATAATTAAGACCTCATATACACATCTCAAAGACTGGCTCTGATGATACATGCGACTTTGACACAATCACATATATGTACCCTATACACAACTTGTGGTAAATATTGTTTTCATTTTATAACAGAGTGCACGTTCATTCATACATAACAAGTTGTGGAATTGGATCCCTTTCACCAAACCCACAATAATCCTTGTTTTAACATTTTTCTAATAAATAGGTTCCATTTATCAAATAAATTATCTATAAAACATTTTTTTAAAAGCAGTGTATGGCTAAATTGACAAATACTATAACAAATGGTTGTTTTGAATCATTTGTTTAATATATGGCTTAGTTGACATGTGTTCCAATGAACAATCTGTTTTTAATACATTTTCGTACCAAATGTAAAGTTAGTGTTAAAAGAGATCATAATAACTGATTTGTCAAATTTCATCATCTCTATCATGATTAACTTTTAGCAGCTCTTCAAGTTCCAATGAATTTGCTTCTGTTACTGATCTAGTCCTCCATTTCTGTTAAAACTTACTGCTAAAAAGATATTTTTGTTGGTGTTTTAGCACAAAGGTACACAATAGACTATCTCAGCTTTGTCCACCACAAGGAATTGAACCCCTGATTTTAGCATTGTAAATTCAGAAACTTACCACTGACCCACCCATATGTTTCTAAATAAAATAAGTATTGGCATGTTATATTTCATCATCACTGTCACAATTTCTTGTTAACAGCTCTTCAAGTTCTATAAAATTTGCTTCTGTTACTGATCTAGTCCTCCATTCCTGCCTTCTCTTCAGCCATCTCAAGAACTTCAACTTTGCTCCTAATGCCTCTAAATGCAAAATATAAACATAGATCTCATTGTATAACAAACTCATGTGGTAATTATTTCACAACTGCTGAAATTAAAAAAGAAGGTGAAAATCAACATAATGTTAAAGCACTGATACCTGAAGTTATAACAGTAACCACTTCTGGATTAGCTGTTTCATGTTACACAAGTATATTTTATCTGTATTTCCACAAACAAAATTTATACTCACAAGTTCTTATACCAACATCAAAATGTGTACTTAAGCTATAATATATCGTACCTGTAAGGTAATTATAATAGCAGTACCTGAGGATCACAAGGTAGTCACTGAACAAGAAAAAGTTCAAATTTAACTAGGGCTACATTAGTTTTCCGTTGCATTACTAAGTAAAACAACATATAAGCTTACTTTACACTGACTTGTGCATAAAAGCATTCCTAAGTTCACAAGATCTATATAAAAACCTTCTATTAGTTCCTCCCTTTACTACACTAAAAATATGAAAAAAAACTTGTAGAATTTTGTACTAACAAAATAATAAAGCAACAACTCCCAATTACAACCCTAAGCTATACACTTTAATATTCTGCATTATCAATAACATGTAAAAGTATCATGAGAGGGGCAGGGGTCTCTATATTAAACTCTTACTGAAGATATTACCTGCAAAATAAACTTTATATAACTTATCGTGTTTTCATCAAATGGACTGATAATTCTTTAAATATCTCAGCAGTTGGTCATCAGTAATCCTAAACATTTAATGTCCCTACATTCTTTAACTATTTTTATAAATTTGTGATGAAAACAAACAAACCTGAATCACTGTATCAAATGTCACTACAAGTTGTTGTTGACTTATATGACAGTGAGCTAGAAAAATACTAAATCATTGGTATTAACTTCTGATCAAAGCAAGCTATCTAAGCAGATCAGAAATAAAAATATATACTCAGTAATGATCACAATTAATTAAATATAATGTTAATCCTATACGATACAAAAAGTTGCTGACTTGTCCAAGAGCATGGATAAACATACTAAATCATGGTATTTAGTGACACTAAAAGCTGCTGTTTACATGTGGAAAGTTGTGTAAAAACGCTGACCATGGTATTTAGTGACACTAAAAGCTGCTGTTTAAATGTGGAAAGTTATGTAAAAACACTGACCATGGTATTTAGTGACACTAAAAGCTGCTGTTTACATGTGGAAAGTTATGTAAAAACACTGACCATGGTATTTAGTGACACTAAAAGCTGCTGTTTACATGTGGAAAGTTATGTAAAAACACTGACCATGGTATTTAGTGACACTACAAGTTGGTGTAGACTGATCTGACAGCATGGTAAACATATTAAATCATGGTATTAAATGACACTAAAAACTGCTGTTTACACATTGAAAGTTATGTAAAAACACTGACCATGGTATTTAGTGACACTACAAGTTGGTGTAGACTGATCTGACAGCATGGTAAATAAAATGACACTAAAGTTAACATTTTCTTACACTGAAAATGTACTTCCAATAGGTACTTTACATATACTCACACAAAGCTATTTTGATCTTCATTCTGCCCTCTAATCATTGCTAAAAAAAGATTTTCATGCTCAGTGCGCTGGTCTATATACCACATCAATTCTGTGCTACCATTGAACATGTACATATCCTGTCACTACTCTTCACCAACAGTATTGTGCCACCCATATTGGCACAGCTAGCTATTTTTGCTGAATCACACTTTCGAGAAATGGCAGGATCTGAAAGAAAAACACTGGCAGTGGGGAGGAAGGGTGGAAAGTGTGTGAGAATAGGTAAGTACCTATCAGAAATATATTTTCAGTGTAAGATAATGTTGACAGGAGAATTGATCTTATCTCCTCTCACAAAAAACTAGAATCCCACATAGCAAAGGTGAAGGGGCTGGTGTAGGTGCACAACATTGAAGCCAAGCAGAAAGCAACTGCTCAGAATGAACAGATGTGCTCCGAGATGAGCCAAAGCACACAAGTGGGACACCGCACTACTTCTGGAACAGGTATGCCCTTAGCCCTGAAAGAAGGAAATGAACCTGATACAAGTGGAAAAAATGGATGTGAACAAGTGTAATTCATTCTGAAAGGAGCAATCCATAGTAAAATACAACCATACATATGAGGTTCATCTTTGGCATTAGGAGGTTGAGGATAAAAAAAGATAAAACATATATATTGTAACATAAACATAGTGGCTAGAGCATGTGGACCATGTTACATATATTCATCAACCCCAATCATAAGTAAACAGAAATGTGAAGAGGATGTTAGCTTTCGGCCAAACTCCCAAAACCACCACGGGAGCAAGAAGTACAACAAGCCAAACCTGGTATTACAGGGTTGTGGCATTGCCTAAACTCAACCATAAGAACAGGGTAATATCTTTAACCGGTATTACAAGTAGAAATCGTAAATCACTCAACCATAAATGCAGGGAAAAGACATTCTGCATCCAGAATTATGAGAAGGACATGGAACATTCGCTCAATCCTAAAAAGAGTGTACATACATCCTGCTTCCATATTACGAGGCAGACAAAATCCTCCAAACTCCATTATAGGAGCAGGGAAAGAACATCCTGCAATCAGAATTAATGAGAAGAAAAGCCTCTACTGCACACAACTATAGGAACAGGGTGGTGTCATCCTGAACCTGGTATTACAAGGAGGATCCCACATAAGCTGGACCTTCTCCAACCAACAACTGTCCACCTGGGAAAAAAAACATCCAGGGGAAATGGAAGAAGGGAAACCAACTTTACCCTCTTCTCACTGAGTGTATAATAAGAGTATGTATGGTAAATTAAACTTCTAAGCACACTCAGGAGGAAGCCTCCATGGTCCACCACCCCAGCAACTCGGAAGTGGTAAGAACTCCCATGCTCCACAGGAAGAAAAAAGGGGAAAGTAAATGTAGTGGGGAGTCCAAATGAACACCACACTGGAGAAAGTGCAATGGGTTTCTGCAATTTTCTAATCTCAAAAGCAGACTGACCCCAGTTTATTCAATCAAAAGGTTGGCAGGGATGGGCAGAAATCATGAGTAATGGTTCCAAACGAGTGAAATTCAATATCTAGAAACATACATATATACCTCTATACCTTACAGCCCGACTCCAGCCAGTCATCACAATCAGTATGTTTATAAATTAATTTATCCCATAATTACTGAATTAGTATATGTATTCATAACAATTTTGATGATCTCATTTCCAATTAAAAACCTTCACCCATAGAGGCTTAAACACCCCTTATTGTAACCCATATACATTCAAACTGTTGACTACTATTTTTTCTTCAATCCCCACAGGCTACAGTTCATCCCTTATATAAAGAACTCCATCATCTCATTCTAAAAGTCTATCACTATTAAATAATTTACAACCTGAAATTTCAAAGTAACTCCTATTAACAGTGTTCTCCATATCTAATGAAGTTTCAGTTACTCTCATTACCCTTGAATATTTTATAAATTTAGAGTATGTTTAAAACAATCTACTTTGCAACTGCTAACTCCTTGTAGTGTTTTGTTTATTAAAGTCTTCTTTCAAAACAAAAAGAATATTGTTCTAAGCATATGATAATCTAAAATTAATATATCCAGCTATCTCTGATGGAAGCAGGAAAAACTATCTTACCTTTAAATGGCACCTTCTCATTTAAGTCAAATGATATGGGTTGATAAAGTGATATACCATGGTAATCCTTCCACATTCGAGAACAGGCTACTGCTACTGCTAGGAGGACACACAAAAATGTCAATGCTATGAAAGCCCAAACTGCTTCCTTGGAACGTGTGATTACTGCATGGACTTTGGCAAAAAAATTCCTCGGTACTTCTTTGTTGATACCTTTTTTTTTCTTGTTTGTCACAGAAGTAATGTTGTTCAAATTATTCAAATCAGTTTTATGACTTTGTGAGGAAAGCTCTTCATACTTCATGTAAGTACCTTGTGTCTTACTTTGGTTACTGTTGCTTTTCCATTCAGCTACTGATTTCTTTCTCCTTTTTGTTTTAAAATAGTTTTTAAAGCCACGAGGATCTAAAATCAATTTACTTGGATGATTTGTGACAGTCAATTGCTGTAATCTGTCATTATTTTTTGAAATATGAAGGTAATTTGTTGGGAAAACATGGTATTTACTATAAAGCCAATTACTCTGGCCAAATAAAGCAGATATTGTGTGCGTATAAACTGGAGAAAAATGTTCACATTTTACCGACTGAAACACAAAAATAACAAAAAGCTTAAACATTTCACCACCAGAAACAGATACGATGGAATACAGAATGATGAGAAGATCTTCAGTTAAATTATTTTGTATATTTTGAACACAGTATATCCTTCACTTTCCTAGGATGTGTCACATAGATGACAAAGAAGAAACTAATGAGATATGTTGATCCTTTCACCATCTTGTTCTTCAGTTGGCTTTGTTTGCCCAAAATAAATCCATCAGTAGAGAAATATTTACATAAAGATTGGTAATACAAATGACATAAGATGTCATTCTTTCTGAAAAATAAACAGAAGTACTGTCTTAAGTGGTATCAGAAAAGAAAAGTGGTAGCATGATTGTACACATTTACAAAAAAAGTACAAAAATTCACTATATATTTTCACATAAATAGACCTGTAAGGAACACCTTTAACAACTGAATGACTTATTAATGGATGTGCTACATTTAATCAGTAGTGTAAATAAGCTAACGCTAGACCTACTTAACTCTTCATAACATAGTGTCTTGTATCCACAGCTACACGTTGAGATAAAATAAAAAGTTATTTCCTAATTTTTATAAAGCCAATTTTGAGGACATGAGACAAAATTTATTATTAGTAAATTAGGATAACGAGATAGAATATGATGTGGAACAAATATAGCACCTCTTAGAAAATAAACTGCTTTTAATTCAAAATGGGAATGTTCCAAAAAGTGGAAATGGATAACAAGGAAGACCAAACTTAACTAGACATAAAGAAGAAATTGGGGATAAACACTAAATTTCATAAATTGATTTTAAATTCACAGGTAGGATGGAAGATTTACAAAGTACAGGAAAGCTAAGAACTTGGTTAAGAATAGAGAGAGAAATTATGAAATCCAAAAGGTCTTATGAAAAACAGCTGCCTGATAATGTTAAAATAGGAAGGTTTTTTTAAGTACCGTACAGATAAGTACAATGTTAGAATGGGGATTTCACCCCTATGCATTTCGAACAGTCAAAGTGTGCATTTCACAACCTTTTTTAAAGAGTTACATTTCAAATTTAATTACATAACTTTATTATCTATATCAATAAGTTTGGCATCAAACAGTTTATAATTCAAGTTTTTTATATTATCTACATTATAACTCCAAAATGAAGTATTTAAATAAGTTCTCAATCTTCACTTCTTTTTACCCTTATTCAATTTTTTGAGTGTCAAACTAATTAGAAACACAAAATATAAACATTGACAAGCCAGAATATAAACTTAGAACTTTCAATCTTCTTTCTTTATTCATATATAAAAAAAATTTGAAGTCCACATGACATAACCTTCCCATGTCATTCTGTCTTTCAGAAAAATGTTAATTCTCTCCGAAACTGTTATTGGGTTATTTATAACCAGCAGAAGGACCAGTTTTTCTTTACAAGGTTTCTTATACGGTCATTTCATTTTGTTGCCTGTAAGTAGACAACGGAGTGATATAATCTTCCTTTGTTTCCACCTTTAACAACTGGACTGAGGTGAATACATTCTCTTAAAATCCAGTGACAACATTAAAAACAAGTAAGAAAAATTATTTTATTATTTTATTCTCACTATTTTACAAAGTTATGTTTTTAAAGTAATTAACAAATGTTTGTTTGAGAATATGCATTAGGTAAACAGTGTTGTCAAGATTTTCTTTACCAGAGACTGAATTGTTTATCGGAGGTGTGAAGTTGTCATTATAAACCAGGTGTAACTTAATGACAGATGATCATTCCAATAAAATGGATGTTTTTACAGCATAATAAACAAAATTATTTTGCCATAATTTTGTACACCATCTAAAGATGAAATTTACAAAACTTTTTGTCATAACCAAAATGCTCAAAAACCATGTTACATGGGGGTACACAAATTACAACTTGAGAATTCAAGTTAGCTTTCATAGATCTCCAGCAAACACTGAAAGAAAGCAACATTGGGTAGCTGCATGTAGTAGAATAAATGAAGATGAATCAACATGGACCCCAGGGAGGTATGCTGTCCTTTGTGGTGCATATTTTCTCTCTGGAAGGAATGAGTACATTTTTCTTCTTTTGGTGTCTTTTTTTTCTTATTAGATTTTTAGGGTGTGTGTGTGTGTGTGTTTCATTTTATTTTATTATATTCTTTTTGTGTGGTACAGCTTAACCAATGAAAACGTTTTGTTCATAAAAGTAAATGTATGCATTAATATGAAAAAGTTTCAATGAAACTGAATTTGCAATACCCATATATAATTACTCTTTTTGTTTAAAAACAAAAACAATAAGCAATTCTTAAAATATCTTTAAATATTATTCCTTTCTTATTTTTTCCTTGTATTAAAATTGGAATATAAAAAAAATCTTGAAGAAAAAAGGTATCAATGTATAAATATAATTCATGAAGAATTATCTGCACCTATCCATCTTTGATATATGAATGTGCCTCTTGTGACTTGCACCCATCTGACTTTGATATACGAATGTGCCTCTAGTGACTTGTATCCATCCACCTTTGATATATGAATATGTCTCTAGTGACTTGTACCCATCCACCTTTGATATATGAATGTGCCTCTAGTGACTTGTACCCATCCGTCTTTGATATATGAATGTGCCTCTAGTGACTTGTACCCATCCACCTTTGATATATGAATATGTCTTTAGTGACTTGTACCCATCCACCTTTGATATATGAATATGTCTTTAGTGACTTGTAATTTTTCATCTTTTCACGACTAAAAAGTTTAGGATTATCAATCAGATATGTATATATATATCATCATATTGGTGGCCGCTTCCTTGGATCATTTATCCACGAGTCTACATGCCACTTGTATGGACAACTTTCTACCCCTGCAAACATTAACTTGCTTTTATAAAGATTTTGGGATATACTGTCTGATGTTTCAAAATAATCATAACTCATTTTTCCTCAATACCTGCAGAAAATTCCAACAGAATTATGATAGTGTCAAGCTATCCACATTCACCTCACTGGTTGTCAAGTCCAAGCATTCACCTCAGCAATATGGCAGCTTCCATTGTCAACTGGAAATGACAACACAAAAAATTCTCCAATTTAGCCTCAGTTTCACTGTGTGATTGTATTTTTCTGCTAGGAGCAGCTAATGGATTTTTTTTTAAAACACATTTATAGCTTAGTTAGAAAGCTAGTTAAATAGAGTAGGTTTGGGACATTTTATTCTAGTACCTGATATATTTTTTGTGTTATAAGATGCATATTTGAAAGAAAGATTAATGAGTTTCAGGAAAATCAGCACATTATGAAAAAACTAGCACTAAGGAGGTATGCTCTCAAGTATAAATTATTGAAATAGACTTGAACTCTAACTTAAGTCCACCTTGTTTTTCATGTACATTTATTGTTATATACTTTTTTAACAAAAGTAACTAAAATGTAAAAATTAGAAACTTATTAGTTTACACAATAAAAATTAATGAAAAAATTAAATAAGCTTTTAGATGACCTGCTTGAGCTAACTGTATCATGTGATTGTAACTGGATTGATTATTTACACTAGGTTCTTCAACTGTACTTAACTGCCTGTCAGTACTTAGATAGGGTCTAATGGCCATTGTAAAGTAACAAAAGTAAAAGCAAGCAGATGAGAAATGGTTAAACAACTGAGGCTGTTAGGATAAATAATTGTAACTATTACAATTTGCAGTCATTCTAGCAAAAAAAAAGGCATTTTAAATTTATTTTTATATTTATCAATCTTTCATTTCCTTTATATTGATGATTTCATTACAATTAGTATTAAGGTAGAGAAAGTAAGAGAAAAAAAGTTTAAACTTTTACTGGAAAAAGTCTTTTATATTCATTTATGACAGACCTTGTCAAATCCTGGGTGCCAGGTCACTATGGCAACTAAAAATTTCATTATAGTGCCTAGTAAAAAGGGTGGAATATTACACAAATAAGTATGATGGGCCAACCCCAACCGTGCAGCCGAGGTGTCACGACTCCGGGCTGGATTTAAGGGGTCATGGTACCCATATCCCCCATTGGTGGCAAGAGCTGTTGAACAGCAAATATATACATATCTTTGTGATAGGATCCCCACCAGCACCCACAGAATGATGAGTTTTGAACAACCGGATTTACGAAAGAAAGCAACACAAAAGTGGACAATCCTTCTAATCAACCTGATGAAGTCCAAAAGGCAACATCTCAGGCTTGGATTGACAGGATCATACATGCCATACTCCACCCAAGGTCCAGAACTCATCTGATCTGGATTT
>NW_013665852.1:673096-679649 GCF_000517525.1 Limulus polyphemus | reverse complement strand
GGACAACATCTCAGGCTTGGATTGACAGGATCATACATGCCATACTCCACCCAAGGTCCAGAACTCATCTGATCTGGATTTACAAACAGTCATTTTCACTCTCCAACCAAGTGAGCAAGGAGAATTCCACTTTCCCATGGAATTATGGAGAGGATGTGGAACCAAGGGCCTCATTATGTTTGGATTTACGAGGAGATAGTGGACCCCCTGCATGAACAACCTAAGACCTGACAGTGTTGATAAGAGGATACAAGCACACCCCCACTGGATAGCTAAGTGTCAAATCTATACTGGTTTTACAAGTAGACTCCCATGTAGGTTGGTCCTGCTCCTACCGATATCTGGGGAAAACTTCCAGAGACCCAGGTAGGAGAGTCCCCAACTTCATCCCCTTCTCCGAGAGTGGAGAAAACTCAACACTCAGGAGGAAAATCCTCTGTCCACCACCCCAGCGACTGGGAACTTGGTATGGTAAGAACTCCCTAGCTCCACTAGAAACAGTAGGGGGACATGTGTGCAATGGGGAGTCCTGAGAAACAGGTCTCCGGAGACAGTGCAACAAGTGAACCATGTTCCCCAAGTTTAAAAAGCAAATTGATCTCGACTGATTCAGCTCTAAGATCAGCAGGGACTGGCAAAATCTTCTTTAGCTTTACTCATGATAGTCCATGAGTAGCGGTCCGTTGGATTTGTGTTGTGAGATAATACTACCATCCAAAATTGCATCTAGATGGTCTTATGAAACACCTAATCTCAACAGCCTGTTGCAACCATGAACCAAGATAAAGGTTGCTAGTGCAGAATTGACTTGGCAACACTCACCACTGAGTTGGATCCAAAGGAAATAAAGAAAGACCCTAGAAGAAAAAAAAAAAGTGTTAATCAGGTAAGAAAATTACACACCTCTTTGTTAAAATCTAGCCGAGGTAGTCAACATAGCCATAGGGAAGGGGGAGGCAAAAATCCCACAGAAGAGGAAACTGCTAGATCATGAAGGTAATGAGATAAGAAAGTGTTGGGAGTAGTCCACATACCGGCCCGCAAAATATCCCTCAGAGAAAAGTTCAGATGAGTGGACAATGACATTGATAGATGCCAAATCTGGTGTGAAGTGATGTCGAGTATATTCCAATCTACAACAGATAACCCTGAATAGGCTATAGGAATCAACTCCTGAAGTCTCCTGGTTAAAGTAATGGGTGATAAATCCAGGGACACTGCAGGATCCCACTAAATACAAAACAAGTGCATAGGGCCCCTGAACAGTTCCATACAAGCCACAGAACATCTAAGTGCTCCGAGTGGACATAAAAGATCTGGGTATGATAGATTGTAAAGATGAGAAGTGCCTGGGAAAAGATCAGGAGAAAAAGAGAATTTATTACCCTTCTCTGGCAGCGAGAGTGAGTGTTCAGTAGGAAGGATCTGTCTAAATAGAGCAAAAAATAGGTGGAAGGATAGAGAGTCTGCTGAATAGGGATGGCAAATAAATCAGAACAGCTGTGTCTGGAAGCTAACAACATTAGAAATATACCTCGAGGGAAAGGTGATACAAAGAAGTGGGGGCCCATAGGTTTGAATGGATAAAGTGATAACGAATGAAATAACAACTCTAAAATCCCAATTAGGCAATTGAAATGGTCGTTTGGGATGAAGAATATGAAAGTATCATAAAACAAGACAGCACAAGAGTCAAAACATTCATATATGTAGAAGAGTGAAAGGGAGCAGCGAAGGATGTTGTATATAATGCAAAATAGAAACCAAACCTTTCAAAAATCCATATAAAAAACTTCAAACTATGGAGACTGTTGGATGAAGTAGATTGAAGGCTCCCCAAAGACAACACTGACAATATGTAGTCCATTTCTATTAATAGATTGCCACAGTAAGTTGATGGAGGATATAGTCAAATAAATGGAAACTGTAAAATTTAAACCCCTATGATTGGACAAAGGACTGCATAACTTCCATGCATGAAGCTGGAGTCGTTAAATGTCCAGGTGTTGAATGTTGGACTGAGGTTGTCTTGACAAGGATGAATGAAGAGGTAGTGGTAAACATTCCTAGAGCAACTGAAGAGGAAACCATGTCTGAGCAGGCCAAAAAGGTGCTGACAAAAGAACCCAACATGGGGTGAAATGAATCATGGACAAGAGTCGGGGTAAGAGATGAATAGGAGGAAAGGCATACAAATGGAATCCTGTTCAGTCTTGACTGAAAACACCTATCACCAGAGCTTGTGGATGTGGAATAGGAGACCAGAACTGTAGGCTAGCATTTCAATGGGTTGCAAAGGTATCGATCATTGGTGAGTCAAACTGAGAAAAAATCCATTGAAAGACCACCTGATGGAACATCCATGCTGGTGGAAGAATCTGATGGCGCTGAGAAAGGTGATCTGCCATCAAAATCACAACCTCTGGCACATGGCAGGCCAAAAGATGGATGTCATTGGAATGAGCCAAAAAGGAAGATCCAAAGCCTGGAAACCACGACTTCAAGACTGAGAACTTCCCTGATGAGAAAGATATGAAACCACTGTGGAGTAGTCAGAATGAATCATGACCATTTTGTCATGCGAGAGAGGAAGACCGGGAATCATCGCTAGATGTACTGCAAGAAGTTCAAGAGCATTGATATGCAGGGTAGATTCATAGTCGGTCCAAATACCCTGAAATGCATATGGGCCTGATCCAATGGTATGAGAGATTCTAGGGAAGCCCAAATCTCCAAAACAGAAAGAACCATCCATGCAGTGGGAGAAGGTGACATAAGCAAATGCCTGATAAACCCTTCCCTAGTGTGAAATCTGAGGGGAGAAGGTTGAGCTCGACTCAAAGTGCATTGAAAAACACCCCAAGATAGACCATGTATAGAACTGGTGAGAGAATGGATTTTTCCAACCTGATATGAAGTCCGCCCTTCTGGTGTTGGAAAAGAGAATCTGTGGATGTAGTGTGGCAACATTACAGTCTGGTGCCAAAAGGCAATCTTTCAAACAGTGATGTGTGCACAGACCCAGAAAATGAAGATGCTGCTCAAAGGCCCGTACTACTCAGCAGAAAACATATAGTGCTGAAGCAAGTCCAAATGGGAGAGCTTGGAACTGCTACATCTGGTCCTCGTGCAAAAAATGTAGAAATCGATGAAAAGACTCTGCTATGGGGATGTGAAGGGAAATCTCTATAACATCAAACTTGGTCATCCAAAGAACTGATGTGAAGTGCCATGGAAGTTGAAGAAAAGATACCATGGTGAAGTAAGGAGGCTGTAGGAAAAGATTGAGTCAAGACAGATTTATAAGATGCCAATCTCTAATGTTCTTGGTCATCAGAAAAAGATGAGAATAGAATCCTCAATGAACGGGACCGACCTTCTGAATGGGTAGTAACCTACGCTACTGGTGTCATCCCGACCTTCCTAGAATCCCCGAGAATACGGACCAAAAAAGTTAACCAAAAAACATAATTCCTTGCACTTTGTCAAGAAAAAGTGATTATATACAGTACCTGCATAGTGGGCGTGTGAGGGCTGGTGTAAAGATTTGCAAATTAGATATTGCCAAGGACAGTCGAGTGGGTATAAAGACTGGGGCAAGCAAACACAATGTTTAGATGAAGATCGAGAAATAGCTACAAGCGTCAGCAGAGGTATGTATGTTTTGGAAATTATAAGTCTATTTGTCTTACCTCTAAAATGAATTCATTAAAGGGTAATCTTGCTTTAGTAATTCCTTTTTTGACAAAGATATTACTTGTTACCTGAATGAGGGAAAAGGTATGAACTTGGTGTATATAGATTTCCAAAAAGCTTTTAATAAGGTACCACACAAAAGATTAGAATATAAAATAATCTCAGTAAAGATTGGGGAAATACTGAACTGTAGAGTGGTTCAATGGGAGAAAGCAAAAAGTTATTAATGGAGTCTCAAACTACATCATTGTTACTAGTAAAGTACCTCAAGGGTCAGTGCTTGGACCCTTTGCATTTTTATTATTTACAACAATAATATTGATAAGGGCATAATTAGTGCAGTTTGCTAATTACATTAAATTCTTGGGTATATCTAGCTGTGCTGAGGATGTTGAGGTATTATGAAATAAGCTGAATCAATTGGTAAGATTGATAAATATTTGCCAAATGAGCTTTAATTATACTAAGAACTAGGTAATGCATTTTGGTTATCATAATTTGAATCACACATTTAATATAGCTGGAACATCATGATTGAAGAAAAGTATCTTGGCATAGTGGTGGATAAGTCACACAAGCTGATGAAGCATTGCTCTGTTGCTAAAGTCAATATAATTATAGGGTGTATCTAGACATACTTATTACAGGTCAAAAGTAAAAATGGTACATTTATAGACAATTTTATTACAGGTCAAAAGTTGTAATTATTTCTCTATACAAATCACTAGTTGGCCTCATTTTAATACTGCTTACAGATTTTGTCTTATCTAAGCATTTATATCTGATTTCTTGGAAATGGTTCAGAGGAAGGTTTCTAGGATTATTCTGGGAAACTAAGGGCAATCTTAAGGAAAATCTGAAATAAAAACACTAAGATTTTTGAAAAGTTTCAGCGTGCCTACTAGGATGATTCCTGGATGAGCTGGATGCCATATGAGAATAGGTTGAAATCAGTTGCTTTCTCATGAAAAGGGTCAAATGTGATTAAGTATTCAAAACTATTGAAAAAATGATTGATGCATCCCATTCTTCATGTTGAATGTTCAGGGCTTTAGAATAAGAGGTAATAAATGTGATACTTGGAAAGGTCACACATCTCTAGTTGAGACAGTTTGATGTCCCCAACAGGGTTGTAATGTGCCAGCTATAATAGTAGAGGCTGCAACTTCACAGTTGATAATTATTTGGGAGATCAATGTTTGATTTAGTAATTATATTTTCTGTTTGTAGAAGGGCTTTGAGCATTAAGATATATATGAGGGGGTCAATGGGTCTCTTGAATCAGTTATATTCCCATAGTTTATAAAAATCTACTTAAGACACTAAGTACTGAAAATCTTCAACTTTATTCTAATGTTCAATGGTTGTTTATGGAGAACTTAACAAACATTTGTAATTCAAATACCTTCATAAAAGGGAAGTGACAGTTTTATAAGATATATTTCTAATTGTAATAGTATGCAGCCAAGTCTTGTGTAATGTGACAATGATAGAGAAGACTTGCATTTTCTTTTACACAAAAAACATAAGTACAAGTACCATTTCGAAGCTTATGCCTTCATAGCCACATTGTTCCTGTCCCATTAAACACCCACAAATGGTAACTTTTTACTATATGAATAAAATGCATATTTATATATATATATATTTAAAAGTTATTAAAAATGGAGGGTATAATGGAAAAGTAGTCAGTTTTTTAGTGGTTACCATAACAAGCAGCATGACATGGGTGTCAATTTTGTACTAAACTTACTTTACATTGATTGAGACCAGTAAATATAATGTGGTCTTTTCATTTCAAGCCTTTCCACATAAAGGTTTTAGTGTAAGTTTGGAATTTCAATGTTTTGCATTTAACCTATGACATATGATAATAATTTGATCAACTACCTATATTTAGCTAGGTAGTATAATTTATAAACACTAGCTTACACTTGATGAGGTAAATTTTAAACATAAATTAAACAGACGTGCAATTTGGCTAATATTTTGAAAGATAAACTGCATACCCTTGGTGAAGACCTGATAGATCTGGTGAACATCTACAAGTAAAGGTGAACACTCAGTCCAGAATGAGCTTTCTTTTTGAAGCTCTTGTAATGCACTTAAATATCTTACCATAAACACATTGCAGGTTATTTGAAGGAGACTGCACTCCTCCTATTTTTTCTCTCTAAAAATGTGGAAAACACACTAACTGGCTGAAGATGAGCAAAATCTCCGCAAGGATTGCAATAACATTTATTCTCCAAGAAAATTGTTTTAAGACGGGGGAAGTCAATTGGAAGTGAGAGGGTGTAGAAATCTAGTCGAGACACTTGGCAGAAATGGCAAAGCAGTTGCATCACTTCTTGTTCAAAGCAGCCTATTTCAAAGTAGAGATATGATTAAGATTTCTGTCTGAACTTGGTACATTTATTTCATTAAATTTAATAGTAATCTTGAAATTTACTTCTATGGAAAACTACATTCTATATCAAGAAATAAAAAATATCCTAAAAAAATATGTCGCGTTTTGGAACACTTTCATTAACCCCCCCCCCAAAAAAAAACGTACATCATGTATAATAGTTAAACCAATCACCTAAACATCACATTAGTGTAGCCTATATAATGTGCAAAGTTCAGTATACTCTAATCCCTTATAGTGATGGCACATGATGAGACACACATTCAGCATGTAATGCTGTTTGAATACAACATGGGAAACAATACCTCTATAGCCACAAAGAATATCAAAGAAGTTTATGGAAATGTTTTGAACATTCGTAAATGTCAACGGTGGTTCAGAAAATTTTGTTCAGGTGACTTTAGCCTTCAAAACTGTAATGGCAGGGGTCGACATGTTGTAATTGAT
>NW_013665852.1:670640-672096 GCF_000517525.1 Limulus polyphemus | reverse complement strand
TAAAAATTGAGACTATTTAGTTAAAAAATTTTTATTCTGATATATACAAGTTGTTTGGGCTTTTCATTCAAAAAATTGCGACATAATTTTTTGACTACCTAATACTTCTCTAATTCAGGCCTAAACATCTAACCCTAAATAAACCTAAAGTTAAATGGTGTAAACATGAAAAAGAGTAAGAAACTCAAACAGCAGCAGTATCTTTATTCTCCACATTTTAACTGGATATTTTATTACTGAATACTGTACATTTTGATTATTATGGGAAACGAGCAAAAATGTTGAACATTCTATTTACTCTCTTTGACTGATAGAATTTTGCTGTGGTGAGAGTTTTTTCAAACTTACCTATTTATAATAGCTACTGCAGTAATGATATACGGTTTATTCTGTAAAATATTTTTATTTTTCAATAAATGGGAAAGTTTAACATGAATTTAGTTTGCTTTTGGACAACTAATACTAGGTTACCATACCTAGTTTGTTCTGGATCAGTCAACTCGTTTAGGAGGAGATACGTCCGTCTACAGATAGACAACGTTTTCCTTGATACTGGATACTTACCGCACCAGTATGGAATAAGACCAATTAAACTAAAGTTCAAAATGCAAGAAGATAAAGCAGGAAGCGTAATTAATATATGGCTACGCTACACTAAGTCGTAGATAGGAAATGTAATGTAAAATACCAACCAGTAAGTCCGTAGGATTCATATACAACTTATAAAACTTAAAAGTTAAATAAGTTCGACAATAATACTAACAGGTATATTGGTATTATTAAACACTCCTCCGTAAAACTAAAAGTTAGTTACACTTACAAGTTGCACTCAAGATAAACGTGGACTTACCATGATAAAATGATAAACTTCTATGGTCACTAAATTACCGCCAAGTTCAACTAAATAAATTTAAAATACTTGGTACAACTAATAGTAATACCGCTATATCAGTATACTAAAACCATACCGTCACATACATCGTAACGTGGAGTCAGCAGTAAATTTTGATTTTAACTCCGTAAGTTAGAAAATACTCACTTACCTATTTTACATCAACTACCGTGACCCACGTAGCATATCGTTCTCTGCTTGTGATGAAATTCTGAAATGCCAACATCACCTAGGAGTTACACATTCGGTCGCATGTTCGGAAAGCAAAACAAAATGAATTTAGTAAATCCAACCTTAATTTTGTTATCACAGATTACTTTGTGAGTAATTCCAACACACCACTGTATTCATCAAACTAATTAATTTAACAAAAAATATTATGTATTTACTTAGAACATTTGAGGAATCATTATTTAATTCTGAACAAATAATATGAGTTCATTTATTATTGAAGTTTTTATTTTTTCTATTTTGAATGCTGCGTTTTTTATCGCGTCCTGTTTTTGTTGTTGAAAGTTTAGAAAATATGTTTATGACACTGCATTATTATTTTTTTTCATATTA
>NW_013665852.1:670026-670630 GCF_000517525.1 Limulus polyphemus | reverse complement strand
TTAATAGCTAGTATTCCATACTTAGCAACTTGTCAGCATCAAAATTTCTAATTACAACTAACTAAACAAAATGTATAACATTTTCTTTTCTGGAGACAAGTTTCCTTAAAGAATGTAAAATTTCTTTGAGAAATAAAAGAAATTGCATAAAACTTTACAATTAAAACATTTTTAAAAGATTAGAAAGTAATAAATGATGTTTTTGTATAACTAGGAAGTACTGCACGAGAAAAATGTTCGGATTGTGCTCTTTAGTCATACGCATCTCATTGCATCAAAATTATTTCAATGTACAGAGCTCAAAACTTTAATAAATTTTACTGATATAAACTGTAATGGTTTATATATTAAAGGTGATACCCTTTATTGAAAAAATATTTTAAAGAACTTCAGTGTTTTAGTACTACACTTAAAAATTACATTAATAAAGATATAATCAAACCCTCATGTACAATCCTAATGAAAATCGTGTTCTTGTTGTGAGGAGACTACTTTCATTTAAAATTGTGTTCTGTTATAAAGAAATGATTGTTGCACATAAAATAGTTATTTTTCGAATTGTCTTAATCTTGACTGCCCAACGTGTGAATTTTTTTTTATAGAA
>NW_013665852.1:656750-669026 GCF_000517525.1 Limulus polyphemus | reverse complement strand
CCTCCCGACGCTTCATGAACGTTCTAGAAGCGCGTTACGTGTTACTAGCGTCACGTGACCTCCGCTGTCGTAACAATATTGTTTGTGATGCCATTCAATAGATGATTACACATTTCATAAGCTTCAATCACCACTTCTGCCATTGAGATCTTGTTGTATTTCAGCACAACAGATGACACTATTGTATTTATTATTTCGGTCACATACATAGATTTATAGATGGCCACGCCATTACTCCATTATAGTAAGATTGAAAACAAGGATACCTAAGACCGAATTATTAGTAGCAAATTTAGTTTCAACAAATGATGATATTTTAAGACGGAAAATTTTCGTTTTTTTTTCTAGATTGTTCGAAAAACGCAATCATTCTCTAAAATAGAAATGTAATGTTAAAGAACATATTAATTTGTATTTTGTTCTGTAACTCTAAAATCTTTTCAACGTTATTATCACATTTTCAGGAATTATATCTGTCGAGGCCTACATTAACAAAAATACAAGTGTGAATGAAAAAATATTATTATGGAAAATAGGCCCCTAAAAATTTTGAAGAAAAGTAATTTTTATTTCCAAGATATCCTTTCTCAAAAAATGATTGGGTCGTTGCTATTTTTTCAGTATCCAGACTTTTCTTTTGGGTCGTTGCTATTTTTTCAGTATCCAGACTTTTCTTTTGGGTCGTTGCTATTTCCATTATCCAGATATTTAGCTATTCATGCGATTGATTATTATTTGATCGGACATTTCACCTTTTGCCTTTATTTTTTAACAAATACGCTCAGACCGTTTGATTTCGTAGAAATATATTAAGATATTTGTGTAAAAGTTTTTTAACCAATTTCTTTTTTTTTCACTCAGTTACAGAAATTATTTCACACATATATAAACAGCCATAACGACAAAAATTTATAATAAATATACTGAAAATTGTACAAATAAAAATAAACAGGACTAGTCAGCTTCATACGTGATACTGCGGTTCCAGTATGCTCAAAACTAAACGATTACACAGAACCGAACATTTAAAACGAATTTACAAACAGCCCAGGTGGTTAGGGCGCTCAACTTGCAATCTGAAGGTCGTGGGTTCGAATCCCCGTCACACCAAACATGCTCGCCCTTTCAGCCGTTATAATATCACGGTCAATCCCACTATTCGTTGGTAAAAGAGTAGCCTAAGAGTTGGCGGTGGTGATAACTAGCTGCTTTACCTCTAGTCTTACTCTGCTAAATTAGGGACGGCTAGCGCAGATAGCCCTCGTGTAGCTATGCGCGAAATTCCAAAAACAAACAAACAATCAAAACACCATTAAATCATATCCGACCTTAAATCACGAAAATAAAATAGCATAAGCAAAAAACCGATAGTTTTAAAGAACAATTGAGAAAAATCTTTAAAACACATAATGACCCAAACATGGACACACTATTTTAATACAAGTATATTGAACAATATAAACACACATACATTCCAAAATTCCCAGTAACAACAAAATATTCACAAAATTCAAACAATGATTATGTAAGTAGAATAACAAAATTAGAAGTAATTACGTCTATCAGACAAATCAAAAATAAAGCACCAGGTGAGGATGGAATACAAGCATTTCTCCCTAAAAAGGATATTCAAACATTTTTTTGACCATTTAACAACTTTGTTTAATTTATTCCTCAACTCTGGTTATATCCTAGCCTCTTGGAAGCAAGTTAATGTTCTTATTTTTATAAAGGAAGGCAAATCAGCCAATAAACCAGGAACCTACCGATCAATCAGTCTAACTAGCTGTGTAGTGAAAAGTTTAGAAAGAATTGTTACAAAAGGATCTCCACTTTTCTCGAGATCACATCAAAATTACCCGAAGTTCAAAATGATTTCAGAAAATTTCGGCAAATAACAGATCATTGGGTTAGGTTAACTGCAACCATAAGATATAGTTTTAACCATAAGAAATACACTGCCGCCTGCTTTATTTATATAGAGAAAGCATTTGACTCTGTATAGCATAACGGTTTAAGATGTTAATTGAAACAATTAGAACTACCAACAGGTGTTATTCACTGATTGTCTAACTTCTTAGAAAATATCGAGTAAATGTGGTGGGAGTATTTTACTCCCGAGGAGAATGTTCCAAGAGAGGGGTAGTTAGCCCTATCCTTTTCATCATGCGTGTAAGCGACAGGCCATTTAATGATCCAAATTTTAGTTCAACATCACAAATTGCAGACGATATGGCAATTTGGAAGGGCTCTTCAACTCCTTCTATAGCATCTACAAATGTACAGCCTGTTCTGGACCAAATGGTCGAATACTGTCAAAAACACGTGACAAAAATAAATGTTACTAAAACAAACCTTGTTCTTTTTTCTTCCAAAATCGAAGATTAAGAAATCCTTCTGAAATTTACCTAAACGAAGCTCTTCCAAACGTTGTCACATCGGCAAAACTTTTAGGTATAACTTACGAGTCAAAATTAACATGGAATAAACATATCACCCACATTGGGAATAAGGCATGGCATCGAGCAAACTACGTTAATATATTAACAGGTAAAAACACAGGAAAACATAATCAAATCTACAAACAATATATTAGATCAGTCATGGAATATGCTTGTTCTGCCTGGACACATCAGCACCTACATATATACAGAAACTACAGACCACACAGAGCGGAAAAATCACCACAGCCTACAGAGTACCAAGAACAACAAATACAAATTTCATACATAAATACGCAAACATCAAAGCATTCAAAGAAAAACTCGTAGACTGCTCGTTCCATAACCTTGATAAAAATTTATATAAAAACGACTCATTATGATACATGATGATAATACCCATAAATACCTCTCCCCACTTAATGTTTACTATAAGAAAAAAGACCATCTATGTTAGATATCAATATATCGCTTAAAATTAAATATCAATTGTGCACTTAAAAGGGTTTATATATGTGAAATTCCCCATTGATAATTATTTCAGATGAAAAAGTGACTTTTCACTATGGAACTGTTTGTGAGTGTATTCAACCAAACTAAGAGAAATAGAAAAATAGCCTTAAATGCGATAGATAGAAGTGGCTCTGAAGAGGGGAAGTAAAATCAATTTTACAAAGTGTCCTACATTAGTGTTCACTGATTTCTTGGATTACATTCTGATTTAACCTGACCATCCCAGGTCGTGCACAACGACCAAACACCGACAAAGACTAGACGCAGCTAGTCAATACCACTCACCGACAACTCTTGGGCTACTTTTACAAACGCTCTTGAAGCTGAAAAGGAGAGTAACCTACTGATTGCGAGTTGAGCAACCTAACTACCAAGCCATTTTCGATCTTTCCCTCCCCATTATTGAATGTTATTTATGGATTAGAAGTTTGGTTATCTGTGCGAGTACATTATACAAATTGCTGCATCTTTTATTGTACTTGCGAAAATCAAAGCATCATGTTGCTCATACAAGTCAAATATTGCTATAATTTTATACACCAACATGATACTTACGATTTAATGGGTGAGTGACCAGCTAAACAGGTTAACTTTTGGTTCAATTGAAATAATTTCAGATAATGAAATTATTTAATCTTTATTTTTTTTAATTATCCCTGGAAATACCAACTGGGTCCCATGGCCACAGTCAAGATAAATAAACAAAATAAATGTATTTACAATTGTGCATATTTTACTCTTTTTTTCTTTTCTTTTTGCATTGCTATACCATTGTATTTATTAAAGTCTGAGTCCATTAGGCTTAGGAAATAAGAAGAGTTACAAAATATACCTTGTCGTTCACGGGTGATAAAACCGTAAAGGATAACGGAATAAAGATATTCTCATAAACATATAAAGCTATATCTGATTATTTGTGTGTACTTAATATATTTTTAATGCTCATTTTCGCCCTTTTTCTCTCTTTTGTCAAAGAAAAGTAGAAAATAAATGGGGTAAAATTATGAAGTTTAATGTCTGACCTAACATTTAGCCAAAATCTAGAGATTTAGTAAACAAAAGTATTCATTTCAGAGCCGGTGCAATCACTGGGCAGTTACCTCGGGCAGCAAAATTTGTGTATAAATTATGGAATAACACAAAATTTTCGGGCGAAAATGATACTGTAATTCAGTATTGTTTGAAGCTATAGGAAGCTTTAATCAGCATGGAGACTAGAGATATTGATGCTGCAGATTTGTATAGTGAACTGAAGGCAATTGCACGACGGCTGTCTGAACGTACGTCACTGCAACATGTCTTGAAATTTGTTTTTGAACATAAACTGATAAATATGATAAATAGTCTTTCAAATACATTTATTGCTCTCCATATTCTTAGACATCCATTGTTTCGGTAGCCAGTGGTGAACGAAACTTTTCAAAGCTTACATGAATAATAACCTATATTTGTTGCTCAATGATGCAAAAAAAGATTTGTCGGATTATCCACCGTGTCAGTTGAATACGAACTTCCAGAAAAACTTGATCTCAATAAACTTGTTTCTACGTTTTCTAAACTCAAAACACGAAAAGTAAAGTTTTGATTTTTCAGTTTTATCCTAGCAGCATTACCCTACGATCCTTATAACATAGTTTATAAGAATATGTTGACTCAATTACATCATCTATCCAGAGCCACCAAAAACTTTTGAACAAAAAGGTCTTTGCAATTGTTACTGTTTTGATGTAGATCAAATCAAATCAATATATTTGGATTTTGAAATTTTTTTGATAATTACATATTTTGCTACACATTGAAGAGGGGGTGAGGTGCACAGCCTCAAGGTTTGCCTAGGGCGCCATATACCTTTGCACCAGCTCTGATTCGTTTATTAATTTATCATTTCACAATACAACATAAAACTAATTTTCTTATTGCTAATTTTTTGTTCTTTGGGTCAAAACGAAATTAGTACGTCCCAGTCCATTTTTTAATTTAAGGCTTACATACCACTGAGTTAAGACTTCATTGAGAGAATTTTGCCTATAATCAGTAACTATGGAAACCAGCAAACCAAAGAACACTAGAAACTTCTTAAATTTGAAACTGTAAAACTATTTATTGTCGATGATTACAAACTTTCTAACTACCTTAAACACAATATTAAATTTAAAAAATAAAAGTTTAACAACTTCCAGTAACAGTGAATTAACTTATTTTAAGAAGCAAGTCTAAAAGTTTATCTGCCTAGCCTACTTAAACAGTAGCATATAGGTATAAGCCTGCCCCCTCCCAACTAACAGAATTTGTATTTTAGTCAACATTTTTAAGAGTAATCTCTATTTCTACAACAGAGAATTCCTAGTTTGTTTCAAACAAAATTTTTGTAATGTTATCTCGTTTCACTTTAGATGCAAATAAAAAAAAACCTTGGTTATATAAACAACTCTCAAAACAGAAAAGAAACAATACTACTATGAAAATTCCAACTGCTGTTCGTTCAATACTTGTGCAAATATATATATCACTTCAATCATAAAACATTATCCAAGTATATAAAAATAAGTTCCAAAAACAACCTTTGTATAGACCTCCCCTACTGAAAAATTAAAAAAAAGAATTAATTTTTAACAATTTCTTCAAGCAACTAACTGAGAATTAAGGATGTATTAATGTAATTCAGTTGAGAAATATGGTTTCAATAAAATATTTTAAATTACTGAGGTGTAATCTTTGTCTACCTGATGATGCAAATGGAAAGTTTAAACAAAAAGTACTCCAACCAGAAAAAACAACAGGAGGGTAACTTACATGTATACTTCTGGCACAGTTCCAACCCCCTCCCAATAAAGATAGTTGTGTGTGTGTTTTCTTGTAGCAAAGCCATATAGGGCTATCTGCTGTGTCCACCGAGGGGAATCAAACTCCTGGTTTTAGCATTGTAAATCAGAAGACTTACTGCTGTCCCACTGGGGGACAAAGATAGTCATATAAAAGAAAGAAAACTGTAGTAAATTCTTATACCAACTTGCACAAAAAGTGTTCGTGATTAGATAAAAAAAAAAACGTGCAGGCGAGATGTTGTATCTGGACTAAATGTATCTTGTGTTGCATTCTTCAGAAAGTGAAATAATGTAAAGGAACTTTGCAGTGACAGTTGTGAATTGTGGACTGCTACATAAATGATATCTTTTGATTTTTATAACTCAGTAAAGTATTCTTGACATAATTAGGTTTGTTTTGGGTATAAGCCATTAATGTTTATTTCAGTGTTTTGGCATGTTTTTATTTATTACTACTAAAAACTCAAGACAGTTTTGATCAAGAAATCAAAAACATCTAGTAAAAAAACTGAAATGCTGTTGATTGATTGATTGTTTATAGTTAAGCACAAAGCAACATAATGGGCTATCTGTGCTCTGCCCACCATGGGTATCAAAATCTGGTTTATAGCATTGTAAGTCCACAGACATACCACTGTGCCACTAGGAGGCTAAAGTACTGACAAAAGTTGCAAAATTCACACTTTGTAGGATTGAGATTAAATTTATATATATATATATATTTATATATATATATGAGCATTATTTTTGTTTTAAGATTGGCAACCAAAAACATTTAATTCTTACATAAATCTGCAGTTACAAAAATCTGTAATGTTTCTAAATTCATCAAAAAAATATTTACATAATAAAATATAATTATTCAGACTTGAATTTAATTTATGCATTTGTACTTACATAGATCTTCAATTTATTAAACCTTAACAGAATTACAGTGCAACTGAGGTAGACATCCAAATAAAAAGCTTTTATTTTTCATGTCTGTATCTATATATGGAAGTCTTGCTAAGTATCCTATAATTAATGTTCATTTTCAAACACTTTTTTAATTATCAATGAAATGATATTTAAATACTTTCAAAATTATTGAGAACATTAATTACAAAAGACTACTTGCTACTACAAATTCATGAACAATTAATTACCCCAAAAACAAGTTCACAATAGAACTGTAAATGTCACACATGAGCTGGTTGTATAGACACCAATATAAAAGTGCAGAGACTGCACACAAAAAAAGAACAAAATTTTGTAAATAGTTTTGACACCCTACAGACAACAATAATCTGTACAAGTTGATTCAGTGATAATCTTCATTACCAACACCTTTCTTTAAATTGCAAAACACACTAGCCTCTCAAAAACAAGATTAGTTTCTTTCATTCCTTAGAGGTTGAGTTGTCCACTGGCTTTAATTGAAAGTTGGAGGTAAAAACCAAGTTAATTACTATGCATCTTCTACACCTACTCATGTTTCTCATTATTAGAAGTACTGAGATTCTTTCCAAAAACTTTTATCTATTTCAATAAACCCCACAAATGTCTATAAATAAACAGTTGATAGTAATAATGGTTAAACATTGAATTCTAAATAAAGTATTGTAGTATTTTTCACGTGATTTAACAATATCCACTTACAAAAGTTATTTGAATTAAATACTTTTACGTTTGTGAAAAAATACTCACAGCTTTGTTAAACATATCCTAATAATATGAATACTATTAAACTCACCTAGTCAATTGGGAATGCTTTGTTGATAATTCTAAAGCTTAATCTATTGATTTAATTTTAAAACTTTTTTCATTTCTCCTTCAATAAAATAAAGGAAAATTTTAAGTGGACATTTTTCATTTAATGTGTTTATGAACAAGAACTATAAAAATTCAGCCAAATGTTATGTTGTTTGTTAACTTTTCCAGTAATTTTAAAATACTGAGCAAAAAAAGGAGCACAATTTTACCCATTTTTCGTCAGATATCACATTTTTACTTCATTATTAAATATAAATTCATAAAGGAAAAATAATAACAACTGACATTAATTTTTTCAACAAGCTGTATTTTGTGTTCCACATGTTCAAACTTAGAAATTTACAAAAAAACAATACTAAAATTACAAGTAGGTAGTAAGACATACTGCTGAAAGCACAACAATATTTAGGTATATACATTTAATTATGCTTTATTTTCAAAGCAAAATCTAAAAACAAAGGTTCTGGGGTCTGCTTGCACGATAACTTCAGGGTCAAACAATTCCACCACCTTCACATTAAATGTTTCAACTTTCTGTGAACCAAAACTGAAACTGAGTACAACCACCCCATACACAACACATCACTTTGTCAAACATAACTGAAGTCATGAAGTCAACCCAAATGACTTAATTCCTGGATACAGCTGGATGTTTACCCTTTTTCATTATCAGACTTCTACGTGCTTGGATGGTGGTGAGGTGATGAAAGGTTCACTCCACATTCGTCTTAGGTCTCCCTGAAACACACACCAGTAACAATCCTAATTTGTTCACAACTGATGATTATTTAGTGGATCATTTTGATAAGTTGATAACCAGTCATAAACACAATAATAACGTAGCTAAAATAGCATTTATGGGAATTTTCACTCTTTAGATACATTTTTAAATATTATATTTGTCTTTCACCAAAAACAATTAAATATGAAACTGTAATAACTTAATTATCTCCAATGATATAAATACCATTCTTAACAAAGTCCAACAAGCAACAAAAGTATAATTTTCATTGAGGGCAAGTCTTCTTTATATTGCTATGGTTTTTTTACTTTTAAAATCCTGTTCATTCAGGGCTGTAGCAATGATGTTAAAATGCTGTACACGAACCTAGGTTTACATGAAGATATCTTAGTGTAATGTAAGCCAATCAAGGTTTGATATGAAGATATATTGGTGTAAGCTAAGCTGACCTAGTTTTACATGAAGATATCTTAGTGTAATGTAAGCCAATCAAGGTTTGATATGAAGATATATTGGTGTAAGCTAAGCTGACCTAGTTTTACAATGAAGATACCTTAATGTAAGCTAAGCCAACAAAGATGACATTTTGATGTAAGTAAAGCCAACCTAGCTTTACATTAAGAAATTTTGATGTAAGCTAAACCGACAAAGGTTTTTACATGAAGACATTTTACTGCAAGCCAAGCTGACCTAAATTTACATGAAAACAATTAGGTGTAAGCTAAGCTGACCTAGGTTTACATCAACCTTATGGTTACGGGTTGAATCCATTTGGCTACTTTTCGTATCGAGAATGATATGCAGTTCAACAATACTTATGATAACTCTTAACTTTCTTAATATATTTTCACAACAATTGATAAGATTTTTGTTAAAGATCACAAGTATTTTGTACACAGAGAATGAGCTTGTTTTAATAAAGTATCTTAAGAAAGATTTGTTATTTTTGTACCATAGTTATTTGCACTCAGACTCTGAATATTTCAAGCATTATCATCAACATATTGTACAGTGAAATGTTTAAGATTAAAAATAGAAAAATATTTACATACTTTTTAATTTTTCATTAAATAATATTGAAAATCTTTTAGGTTTATATTCTTAATTGTAAGTTTTTACTTTTTCAAAAAAAGTTTATTTTCTTTTCCTATCCTTTAAAATTATTATTTATTGCGACCAACATCAATGAGCATACTCGGGGTTTCCTCAGCAGGGACACTTTAATCATCTTCAGAATGTTGGGACATTTGCCTACAACACTAAGCCTGACAAACTGAGGTAGCTTGGCTTATGTTTTAAAAAAATATTAAACCTTTCTTATACACATTTTAAAACATAAGTAATGCATAATTAACTAAAATATAAAACTGAACCCTCAATAAAATTTAATTGTTTATCTAACTAACATATTTATAGGTAAGAACTAACACTAAAGCACTAGTGTGGATGCAAGCAGCAACAATGCTTAGAGCTTTTGATGAGTTCTATATGGAATTCTTTATGCCAATTTTAAAATAAATGTTGGTAAATAGTATTTCAAAATGTGGTATTTCCATTGGTTGCAAACACCTAACTCTACAAAGTATAATTGGCTGAGAAATTGGAAATGAACATGCACAGTGTGGGCGTGGCATCTGTCAAGAGTTTCAAAAAATGTATCTCTCTTTCCTCCCAACATCCTATAAGGGACTCGAAAGAAAAATTGTATAAACAGAGCAATTAACCTAGTTTCTGTCTATACAGAGAAGTACAATGTACACAAAGAAATCTTTAAGTTACACAGACGAAACCTAGGTTTACATGAAGATACTTTAGTGTAATCTAAGTCAACCAAGGCTTGACATAAAGACATTTTGCTGCAAGTTAAGCAAAGAAGTATTCTAAAAAGGATGTATTTGTTTCAGATTTCTATTACTTATTTTTCTCTTCCTAAAACTTTCCAATAAAGTTTTTATTTTTTAAAACTAAATTTTATCTTTGTTTCGAATTGAAAATCAATGCATGCAATTTCAGTGTGTTTATGGTCAGTGGCGCATAATAAATTAATTTTTTTTACCAGACAGAAATTACAAGCAAGCCAAAAAATTTTAAATTGTTTATCAGGTTTCACTTAAAGTTAACATTTAAATCCATTTTATGCTCAATTATGCACTTTTTTTTAAAGTTCTTTTTGGTAATTTTCTTTATCCAATCAAGCAGTTGCTTAGACAGATAAGGCTTGATGTAAACATGGACTAACAAACAGCAGCTTAGTTGACAATATAAAACTTAATAGTCAAATTAATAACGATCTAATTAAGCCTAATTTTTAATTTGACCTTACTTCAAGAAAAATATTTGTGTTCATATCATATTACTACATCATAATTCAAATAGTGTAAAATAATAAAGCAAGCTTTTAATAATCTTTAAAAAAAACAACAAAAGGTCTCTAATTGTGACAGAAGTTGTTCACAAAGATCTTTTTTCTCTAGCAACTCATCACCAAGTTAAGCTTTTATCACTTTGCTCCAATTGCCACACAAGTTTCCACTAAATTGGAAGCCACATTGGCTTATACGGTTGAAATGAAGAAAAAAAAAGAGCTTTTATTAAATATTTAAATCACTAAACTATTATTTCTCAAAGCTGAGTTACAGGCAATTACATCAACCCATGACAACCGAAGTTGGGAAACAGTTAATAAGTAAAATTAGTGTTATGTTGTTTAAAACTATTATTAATTTTTGCACAGGGGCTAGGAATGCAATATTATGCCCAGAAAAAAGTCAGGACACTAATGTTTTCACTTGGCGTACACTGAAATCAACACAAAATCAAACTCTACAACTAAAAAAGTAGGTGTAAAATTAAATAAATAATTTTTTTATTTAATTAGTTTCAACTCTAAAGAATTTTTTTAATGTGTTGAAGAATGGTTACAATTTTATTTTCTGTAAATGTATTAATCCTATACATGGTGCAGTTTTGCTCTCAGGCAATGGATGCACTCTGCCAGATATAACAGGAAGACAAGAAACCTTACATAACCACACATAGATTCAGATCTGACCTCACTGAATTATAATATTGGAAAGCCATTATTAACTTTAAATAGCAGCTTTAATTAACTTCTCATGCCACACAATTTGATTTTAGTTATTTACTTGTTCTCAGAAGAGTAAACGTTAACTGAACTACTTATGGCACACAACTAGATCTTAGTTATTAACTTGTTCTCAAAAAAAATAACTTTAACTGAACTTCTCATGGCACACAACAAGAAATATACAAAAAAATCATGTATGCAGAAGTAGGAATGATAACTGACCTTTAAATAGGCCATTACAAACAAAGGAAGAAGCGTGAAGGGTACCAGATACAGCAGAGCTGGCTGAGCTGCTTTAAATACTTCAGCTGATACTGTTGCTGTCAAAAGACCTACAAAAACAAGATAATAATAATAATATGAAACAGGAATAGACAAATTTATATTACCAGTACTTTGTAACGGTAGTACACTTAAGACTTTGAAATATAAGAAAATGATACTATTAAGCTGAATTGATACTATGACTATTGCTATAATGTTACAAAGGCTGAGATACTTTTTTAAAACTTTATCTAATTAAAAACAAGATTGCACCTCCAAGAAGGATACTTACTACAAACTGTATCAAAAAGAACATAACTTTTCTTTGTTAATAAGCTCAGAGAATATCTTATTATAACAATCACAGTAAATTTTAAAGAATAAGCTGGGCAATTGGTCGAATTTGATAATTAGTTAGTCCTTCTAAACTAACTGACATATTAATACTAAATATTATGGAGAAGACTCCATGAACTTTGTACTGATTTCAGAATAATATATAATTAGCCTTTCTAAACTCCACTCATACCAAGTTAACTGTTTAACAATATTGTAAACAGGTAACAAAACCAACTACAATGAAACCAAATTAATTTATCTTTTTAAAAGATTAGACTGAAATGTGGTAAATGTGGATATACAATAATATAC
>NW_013665852.1:636429-655750 GCF_000517525.1 Limulus polyphemus | reverse complement strand
ACAATTCTGTCCAAAAATAGTTCATGCGCATTACGCTCCAGAAGAGACGAAGCACCATTCACACATTGGAAACGTTGATCATCGGAGAGTTCGTGAAGCACCCAAACACCTCTTTATGGAGTTTTTCCATATTCCTTAGATGTTTATGTGTTGTTTCATGATAGAAATGCAATTTCAGAGCCATTTCACAAGTGTGTTGCCTTGGGTTAGACTCAACAAGCGTCTTCAGAACATCAATATCAATTACAACATGTCAGCCCCTGCCATTACAGTTTTTAAGGCTAAAGTCACCTGAACAAAATTTTCTGAACCACTGTTGACACTTACGAATGTTAAAAACATTTCCATAAACTTCTTTGATATTCTTTGTGGCTACAGAGGCGTTGTTTCCCTTCTTGTATTCAAACAGCATTACATGCCAAATGTGTGTCTCATCATGTGCCATCACTATAAGGGATTAGAGTATACTGAACTTTACACATTATATAGGCTACACTAAAGTGACCTTTAGGCAGTTCATTTAACTATTATATGTGATGTACATTTTTTGGGGGTGGTTAATGAAAGTGTTCCAAAATGTGACCTTAATTTCTTGATGGCCTAATACAATCAAAACATTAATAACCATAATTTTTAAAAACAAAACAGTATTTATTTGAACTTTCAAAATTAAAACAAAATATACTCGCAATCTGAAAATTTCAGGTCCATACTTCTATAAACAACACATCTAAGCTTCAAAAAGTTTCTAACCCAACTTTTTTATCTTAACACAACTTCAAAACTTCTAATTCAAAAATACAAACATGGCACAAAAAAGTTAGGAAAAAAAAACTGGAAAGAGAAAGCCTAACACTGAAAGTAACCATAATAGTAAATTTCATAATATAACGCTAACAAGCTGTCTGATTAATTATAACACACCTCACTTCTGAGTTTCAAGCAATATTCAGTTTATTCTCTATGTTCTCGAGCATCTGGCATATAAATTTTTAGTTCTCTTTGCTTTTATACTTTATTTTACCACCAAGCGACAATATTAGAAATAAAGTTATTTAGATAGGATGACATTAATTTACATATGGTCATGTGACTTTAGCTATTTTGTCAAAAGCCTCAGTGCCACATGGTGTCACTCACTGTCTCATTGTGAAAATATTATTACCGTACTAACTCTAGGTAAACTGGCATAATGCATAAACACACTCAAGACGAATCTCAACCAAATGATAGAAGAAAAGGCACATAAATATGAACATAATAATAATTAACAAAAAATGAAGGAATACTACTTGCCACTTTGCTTCTTTGTCTGAAGAATTGATGAATTTAATCACTTAGTACACAAGATTCAATTTTGCTATGTGCTTTAATCTATCAACCAAACTGACACTATGCGCCACATGTGGTGTTGTTACAATAAATTTGGAATAATCAGGCTTGGTTTAAACAAAGTTCTGGCTGGCTCTGGTTTGGTTTATCAGAACAACAAAAAGTTACATGTTATACTTTTGTAAACTATATTTTCAATGCTTTAATATAGATGATAACTAGAAGGTGTATGACATTAAGATCAAGTAAATTTGTGGGAAGAGGCCTAATATGTTCTAAGTTTGACATCACAAAAATCTAGTAAATCTGAGGAGTATCAAGAAACAAAGCTAAGTTATAAATACAAGAATCAGTGCTTTGCTTTGAGTGAATAAGTACTGAGTCAGTTTAGTTCAATTAAGTATTTGGATTAGTGGTAGTTATTGTATATATTCAGGTACTTGATTGATTAGCCAAGAAATTGGGCAAGTAAGTTTATCCTTTTATGTTAATTGTAGTATTTCCTTATGAGCATCATTTATAAAGTTACTTAGGCCTACAACATACAAGTTACAACAGTGTACAAGTGAAGGAAGCTTTTTGAAGTTTTAAGGAAGAAATAAACTAATGTTATCATTATGTGGACTGGACTTCAAGTTGCTTTTACCAGATAATATATAAGAACCTGCCCAATGACAGAAGGACATTACAAATATATGTCTAGTTCTGTTCTGACTTTGATTCAGCTTATTAAAACTTCAAAACATGAAGATAGACAGAAAACTTCAAATGACAGCTCTACTAATTTACAGTTACTAGATGAAGGCATCCATTAAGAAAGTAAAAATTGTATAAAGGACAATATTAGATAATGAAATCTTCCTTCTTTCTTTTGTTATTAAATCCCTAATGACCTCATTAGATGTTCCATACCTTACTTTATGGAAAGTAATAATTGACTAAATTAGCTGAATACGTACTCATGTATTTAAATTCAAAGCCAACAGTCTATAAAAAAAAAGTGGAAGTGTGCCCTATTTCAGGGTGTTTTTCATCCCTCCGTCTTGAGCAAAATCCCCAAAAGAAAATAATTCATGTACAGCACTGGATAATTTCCAGTTACAAAACAAACAATTCCAGTAATCAAGCCAGCCAATTGTGGGTGATGCGAGCCAAAAGTGTATGAAAATATGCCATATTTCAGAGGCTTTTTTATCTCCTTTCTTGGGGAAAAATCATAAAACAAAGTAGCCCGTGGACTTGTTGGACAGTTTCCAGTTATCATAACCAAAATTACAGTAAGTGAGCCAGCCAACTCTGGTTAATGGATGCTAACACATACAGACACCCACATAATGAATCATCTTTATAGTAAGATACTTTTGGATCGAAAAATGATTCAGCTACTTTTCAAAGATTTGTGAATAAGGTACTGGATGGAATAAAAGGTATCTGTTGTAAGGCATATATACATAATATAATGACAATCTTACCAGCCTTTCAAAAACATTTAAAGTACCTTGGACTTGTGTCTTCTAAATTTCATAAAGCACAATTAACCATCAAAGTTACTAAAAGTGACTTTGTAAACCTAAAGTACCTTATCAAACATACTGTTGGTGTGAACGTGCTTTATAGTGACTAATGAGAAAACCTGTACACTGGATAAGTGAAGTGAAGAAAAAGTGTCATTGGCCACTATTCAGTTCTTCACATTATATAGGCAAACAATAGCAGATGTAATAATGACTAGTGACTACAAAGCACATTATCACCAACAACATGTTTGATACTTTTCATTATGATATAGGTCCAGCTTATCTCTCTTTGGTTAACTTGTGTTCAGGGTTCCTGATGAAGAGTGGAATTCTCCAAAACTAGTATAACCCAATAACACATGTTGATCAAAGTGTAGATTGAACTGCACCTCCCTTGAACATGGACTTTGAGATTAAACAATTTTGAGAATACTAAGTTATTATTATTATTATTATTAAACCTAACGTACCTTATTGTTACAAGAAAGTTTAGTCTGTACCCGATAATGCTTTTACTTGTGAAATCATATTTGTAATACATTAAATATCTGTGACACTGTTTTAAATGACAAGGTATGGTATTACACAAGAAGTTGTATATAATGATGAACTTAGAGGTGTTGTTATTCCTCCAATTTTTTTATATTAGTTGAATTATATGACCATCTAAATGCTGGTCAATTTAGGAAAAACAGCTAAAATAGCATAACTGGGCTATTGGCCTGGAATGATAAAAGATATATATAAATTAAGCTTTATTTTGTCATGTGTGCCAAACCACAAAGTTTGATAAAAGAAATCCTGCACAACTCATGGAGAGTCCTGAACTAACCTGAATCTGGTGAAACTACAGCTTCAAAGAGATACAATACTTTTTATTTCTATACTCCCATTACAAACATTTTATAAATGTTAAATAATTCTGCTCCTTATTGTAAAATAAGTTTTTTTTAATAAATGTAGAATAATGATTTTTTTTAATGGTATTTGTTATAATTTTGCTATCTTGAAGAAAGTATTTTAGTGCATTATAATTTCTAAGTAAAAGGGCAATTAGTTGATTGGGATTTTGTTTGGACAATTAGAAATAGATGTATACAAACCTAAGAAGTAACCAATTAGAGAACAATGGAAGTAGGATATCTTGTTTAATTGGTTTGGTGGAGGCACTCCAGTTTCAGCTGAGCTAAGCAGAGATTTCTTGTAAGCATCATACCGTAGAACAAAACAAAGCAGGAGCCCTGGCATTACCTGTATGTTGCAATAAAATCAACAAAGTTAAATCTAACATATGACCAAATAGTTTCTTGGAAGGAAAAATGCTATAATTTTCTGAAAAAGTTAGCAACAAGCTACTTAAATTTATAATAATTTTTAAAAGAAAAATAAGTGCAGCAGGATGTAAGATTAAACTTTTTCTTAATTCAACAAACTAATTTAATTTTCCCTTGATCATAAAGCGAGTTTCATAAAACATAAAGTGAACTTGTAATGCATCTTTGGTTGTACACTTTGAAAGATATTTGATTTAGATGATCAGACATCTCCTGTTTTAGTCCACATGCCAAAGGTTCTTTTTTTATGATTAAGCAATATATGTACAAAAACTTCTAGTCTGAAGTTTCTTTACTTGTTCATATTGTATATTTTACTTGTTATTAACAATACAGTCTTTTGATTTACTGAGGAAATAAACAGATTAAAAACCTACATTTAATTATTAGTCACCTATACAAAGAGACTGATATACTTACAATATCCCCAAGTCCTAACATCGAGAAGTGGCCATTATTATGCATACTAAAACCAAAAAAAAAAAAAAATAGTGGTTAACTGCAAGCTGTTTTCAGTTTTGATATATTTCACTCTTACCTTAAAGAAGTTATCAAAATGTATTATGATTCATTAAAGCAGTTTTTATCTATATAATATTTATTATTATTAACAATTAAACCATTTACCAGGATTAGAGTAAGAGACCTTGGGATCACTACAGAACAAGGATATATTATTTTGATGGCATCATGTGAAACAGTGTCACATGGTTACAATCTATAAATCTAAATAAAACAAATCACCAAGAAAGTACATAATTAATGAACAGTACTATTAAGAATAACTGAGTGATTACAACTAAACCAATACATCACCTTGGAAACACCAGTTTACCAGGAAGTGAAAGTTTTGGGGCTTCACGGACCATTCCCCCCAGGTGAAATTGTTTGGCAACTATGCCCACCTGCAAAAATTTTAAGTTAACTAAGATAACAATCAAATCAAGCTAATGAAGTCTTTCTACTTGGAAAGTATTTAGCAATAATATGATACAAATTAGCTTTAGCCCAAACTTTAAGTTACATTTTGTTTGTTAAACTAATAGACACAAGTACTTAAAACCCCCCAAAAAATGCAGCTGAAATGACAGTACTTTTTTGTTATTTAGTTTAGAAGTTTTTTTATGCTCTTTTTTTCATTTTATCTTCCCAAACTAAGTCAGGTAGCTTATTCTCAATTAATCTTTAACCCTAAAAAAATACATTTTTTAAAACTATTTCTATACCAAATTGCTTGTTGGTGTTTGAGGTACACATAAAAATATCACCAATACCACAAGTAATTACACTAATGACTGCTGGAGTTTCCTCACATATTTTACAAACAATGACTGATTTTGCTCAGTTCTTTGCAATGAATGTTGTAATAGGCAAAAACATAAAATTACTTATTATGATGCATTCTGTGGACCCACCGATAGGAAACAGTACAAAAGCAGGTTGGTAACTGTAGTGTTAATGACCATAGCTAAACTAATGGTTTCTTGGTATAATTTGTAGTCATTCTAGAAGAAAAAAGTGTAATTTATATCTATTTCCTAATTTCCTTTGTTGGTTACAAGGTCAGTCAAATCGACCAATCCATAAAGAGACACAATAGTGAAAATAACAGATAACATATGGTTTTTTCTAAAGAAAAAGTTTGATAATTATCTGGAGGTTATAAGGGAATTATAAAGATTTTGCATTCGAGCTTTGACAATTTTCTGATGCATAAAAGTATTTTTAATTTTAAAACCACAATTACTTTGCATGTTTGATAGTCTTCCCATTTGCTTTTAAATCACATCTTTCAAAATAATTTTTGCACCAAATTACTTGTGGGTCCATGTATTTTTGTCTTTAATAACAAATAAGTAAAAGAAAAATGTAAACAAAAATGAACATCAATACTTTAATTAGTCTCACTTGGTACTGGGATTTTCTATGTATTTTACATTGAAAATGAATGATTTCACCAAATGTTTTTGAGAAAAAAAAAATTACCCAACATAATGCAATACGTGGATCTCACCAGTAATGAATGGTATAAAAACATGTTGACAGTTTGAGGGTTAAGCTGACCAACATGTGAGAAGGTTTCTTTAACACCCTGAAGTATGATATAATACAGTAGTTGGGAGTTATTTTTTTATTGTTGTTAGGAATGATAATTTATTTTTTGGTTACAAACATGCCAATTAAAATTGAAAATTAGTTTATTTACTATACCGGATTATCAGCTGGTCTTGTTGCCACTTTAACCATCACGTTTGCATTGAAGATGTAAGATGAGAAAAAAACCTGCATTAAAAAGAACAACATGCAATAAACAAATCATTCTTTACTAAACGACTTTTTTGAAATACAGATTTTTTGCATGATTGATTCAAAACATAATTCAGTAGATATTACAGACTCCTGTTCTTTGTCAATATGCTCCTCATGACTTTGTGGTGAGTAACTCTTTGCCATTGATTTATATTGTTTCTTTACATAATTCTTATGACTTGTGTGGTGTGTGTGTGTGTGTGTGTTAAAACATTTCTTATGACTCAATGTAGAAACATGTTCTTGCTACTTATTTAGTGTACTAATACATTTATTATGACTATTGTTGTGTGTGTTAACCCTCTCACTATGAGTCTTCCTACGGTCAGGGTCAAAAGACATGCCATCACGTTTGTAGACTTACATTCAAAATATTATTGATCTACTATTTTATTAATGTATGCCAATAAGTTTGGTATCACATTGTAGATTATAATTCAAATTTCAGTATTATACATTAATTAATTGCTTAATTTAAAAGTAAATATTAAAACAAAATTCATAAATATCAATTTATGTGTGTCATATGGTATGTTGAATGCAGCTTTGGTTCAAATGAGATGCTTGTGATGTCCATATACAAACAAAATCTATAGTTTCTTATGAAGTAAAAACTCAAATTACTGATACTGACAAGCTAGAATATAAAATAAGAACCTTCTATCTATTTGCTGAGATATCACTACATTTAGCAAATCAAACACAGTGGGCCTTGCCCACCTCTTTCATTTTTGGAAATACTTGCTTATGTACACCTACTTCTGTCTGACATATGAATAACCAAACAAAAGCTCAGAATGTAACCCACATGGTTTTCTCAGCCTCTAGAAGGTGGGAAGTTCCCAAGATTATTTCTTTGTTTCAAATCTGGGAAGGAAGGGGCAAGTTTTCTATATTTCTTTATTTACTGTTCTATGTTTTAAGAAAAATAAATGAAATTTAAGAACTTATTTGTAAATATTAATAATATATATACATATGTAATATATTATAACCAAAATGTGACTGTATTTTACAAAATACTGGTTCACTAGAACAAACCAAAGACAGGTCACTTTGTAAAGGCCAGTTTTATACTGTTGGATACAGTAACACGAGTGCACTGCTTATTTGCAACTTATGTTATGTTAGTTAGACATGGCTGAAAGGTCAATAAGATAAAATAATAAATATATATAGATGTGTAATGTTATGAGATTTAAGCTACTTAAGAGTAAACATTTGTGGTTTCTTGATATAATTTGTAGTCATTCTAGAAGGAAAAAAGTGTAATTTATATCTATTTCCTAATTTCCTTTGTTGGTTACAAGGTCGGTCAAATCGACCAAACCCATAAAGAGACAATAGTGAAAATAACAGATAAAATATAAAGTTTTTCTAAAGAAAACGTTTGATAATTATCTGGAGTTTATAAGGGAATTATTAAGATTTTGCATGCAAGCTTTGACAATGTTCTGATGCATAAAAGTACTTTCAATCTTAAAACCAAAATTACTTTGCTATGTTTGATAGTCAATATTTGAAAAGAAAAAATGAACAAGCAAATCATTGAATTTCAAGTCAGTAGTGAGAGAGTTTTATAGGACTAGTTTTATATGACATTTTATATGACTAGTGTAGTGTATCAATATGTTTCTTATTATTTGTATGTGTATCAACAGTACTTGACAAGGTGTACTTTAATAAATATAAAAAAAATATTGAATTTTTAACAGACTTCAAACACAATTCTGTAAAAATAAAAGCTGATTCTTACCCAGAAGACATCATAGATGAGCAGACCAGTAAGCAGCAGAGTGGATACCTTTAAACTTGGTAATCTTACGAATGCAATAAATGCCACACACAGTCCCATGCCCATTGCTATGGTATAAAAATAAACAACAACAATAACAAATATATATACATATATATAAGCAAGAAAAGTGTATTAATTCCACGGAATTTATTAATAAACTCTGTTTAACAGAAATCCTTTTCTTAAGAAGAAAAGTAAAGTGATTCTTGGTGGGGAAAGTTAGGAAACTTCATTTATCTTCACAATATTTAAAAAACTAGTATCTTTAACATCATTGCGATCTATTTTTTCATAACTTACTCAACACTAACTGTTTTTTTTGTGAGTTTAATTAACCATCAGTTTTACTTTGGGTGGGTATATATCAGGCAGGGGATAAAATATCTGGGTTTGCAGCACAATTTGTGAATAAAAACAATCACAGTTGTAAATAACTTTTCTGTTTACTTAGCATAACATATGAATCATTTCTTTCTCTTGTATGACGTCTTCCAGACCTTCCACAACTCAATGAAAGTGCCGTAATGTTTCAGTTTAATATACCAAAGCCAAAGCTAATGTTCATTTCTTAGAAATTCCCACCCAATGGCACATACAATATTTTCACAAACTGTTATCTGCAAATCATGTATACATAAACTTTATAGAAGTCTGTTCATAATATTTGGAATGTGCCTAGTAAGGGTCAATAGACTAGACTAGACTACATACATACAGTTACAAACATGATCAGGTTTGTTTTCACACTGATCTACCTCTAAGCTGTAAATCTTCAGTATCTTTGACAATAGACTTTCATGTTTTTATTCAACATGCCGAAGCTTGTGGCCATTGAAATGTGGAAAAAGATCGTTGATCCAAAGAAGTCATGGATGACTATCAAAACTGAGGTTTCAGATCATGTTACAGAAATATCATGTTCATTATGTCAAACTTTTGAACCCAAACTTCGATGACTTAGAAATTTTTGTAGGAATTCTATTGTGGGAGTTACGGGAAGCTCACTGAAAAAAGGACAATATTATGAAATATACAATGACTGAACGGCACATTAGGCAATATAGTTGATGAATTCCTCAGGCATTATCCAAGTTATTTATTGGACAGACAACACTTCTCAGTAAGAATTCCTCACATCAGCCACCCACGATAACTATGTTAGCCTGTATATATATATGGTCCATAAACAGTGTACAGTAAGTTAATCTTTGGAGCATCTGTGGACTAAGCTTATGTTATATAGCCTACTAGTTCACCTCATTTTGCGAAATTTTGTTTTCCTCTCGCAAACTGGGCTGTTTATATTTTATCTTATGTACAATATGAAGACAGATAAATTGTTCCATTTCTTTTATGAAATTAATGTAGAAAATACACAGATATATGATTTTATTTTCATAAAAAAATTCATCTAGGCTATAAGAGGGTTTGAAGAAGCTACTTTAAACTGGACATGAAATACTACAAGAAACACTTGGTAAGAATAGGTGCAGAAGGTAAAAATGTTAATCTAGGGCAGAAAAGGGGTTTAGCTGGCCTAATGAGGTCTGAAATCCCATGGCTTATCAGTGTTCACTGCTTCAACCATAGTTTAGAACTAGCCATAAAGGATGCACTTGACAAAACATACTTCTCTGAGATAACTAATAGTTATATGGAAAGTATGGCCAGTGATCAGGCCAAGGCAAAAGGTATTCTTGATAAACTCACACCCTTCACATTTCTAACTCATTCACTGTATTTTGAGTACCTCCTCCAACCCGTGTCAAGGTTTTCTCAAAGTTGGCAAATGGAAATAGTTGATGCACCATTAGTAATTGCATCTTTGAAAAAATTGAAACAAACCCTCTGCAACATGAAGAGCCAATCCAAACACCCTGGCGCAAGTAGTAGTGAACTTAGAAACTTCAATGTCGCTGCAAAGCAGTCCATCGAAACAGCCGACAGCTTGTAACCTGTACCAAACATGTTCCAAGGGATTCTCCTGAAAGATGTCAACTGTATTTGACATTTTCTTGAAGCACTCTAAAGAGTATACTGAAATCATTGAAAAAAAGAGTGTGAGGATAGGTTTAATAAGGAAAATGAAATATTGGGATGTGCAAAACTTCTAGACACAAGGCTTTGGCCAAATGATTATGAAAAAAATCCTTGAGGCCTATGGTATGATCTTCTTTATGAAAGTGTGAAGGATTATGAAGAGAGTAATGTTTTACCTGAATGGAATCAACTTAAAATATTTGTGAGGGACAATTTTGCAAATGAATCTTAACTTTCTATCATGTCATAAATATCATTTCAAAACGTTTCCAACAGTATACAAGTTCATAAATATTTTGCAAGTTTTACCATGGTTTAATGGCACTGTGGAAAGATGTTTTTCATGAACAAAGATAAAACAGACTGGAGGTCAACACTGTCAACTGATTCTCTTGAGATGCTTGTCAGAATGAAGAAAATTGGCCCACCCTGTGCTGCATTTCCTGCTGAAAAGTCACTTTGTATACCAGGAACTATTTTGTTCATGAAATGCTATGTATGGTACAATTAAATATTTGGGTTTGAAGCTGAATAAATATGTTATTAGAATAAAACATACCATTTACCTCTCTTAATTAGTGGATGTCTTTACAAACTTAAGACTTTCAGCATTGAATTTAGTTGCCATAATGTGTTAAAATGTTGAATGTTAAAAAGATGCTAAGCAATATTTGCTAATTGCTAATAAAATTCAGTATTGATTAGCAGTTTCTGATAATCAAATCAACAAAACTATTTTGTTCCCTGATGTCAAGATACATATATAATATGTAGAATATTTATTTAAGACAACAGAACTGTGTATGAAATTACCAGTCAACATAAATCATGAAAACCTACAAGTTTCCAAAATCTTTATGAACTTAGAAAACGTAGAAACAAATATGGTGTGCATGGTAGTAAGCAGACAATGATGTAAACACAAGACATTGTTATCCACAAGTAAGAAATGATGATTTATATCTTACCACCATGAAATTATCAGTGGTTATACATGAATATGGTGATAAGATGACTAACAACTTATCATCCATAGAAATTCACTCACTGTCTGGAGGCATGATGATGAATATAAACACATCATTCATAAGAATCCACTCACTGCCTAGGGGCATGATGATGACTAACAACACATCATCCATGAGAATCCGTTCACTGTCTAGGGGCATGATGATAACTAGCAACACATCATCCATAAGAATCCACTCACTGCATAAGGATGTGATGATGACTAATAAATTATCATCCGTAAGAATCCACTCACTGCTTAGGGACATGATGATGATTAACAGCTTATCATCCATAAGAATGCACTCACTGCTTAGGGACATGATGATGATTAACAGCTTATCATCCATAAGAATGCACTCACTGCTTAGGGACATGATGATGATTAACAGCTTATCATTCATAAGAATGCACTCACTGCTTAGGGACATGATGATGATTAACAGCTTATCATCCACAAGAATCCACTCACTGCTTAGGGAGATGATGATGATTAACAGCTTATCATCCATAAGAATCCACTCATTACTTATGAATATGATTATGAATAACAACTTACCATCCATAAGAATCCAGTGCCCAGTTAGGACCCAGATACAAACAATAGTAATGGACAGAGAAAATGAAACTAGTTCTCCAGCTGTAAACCTTCCACAGATTCCAAAAGAGATTCTGAAAGAAAAATTAAAACACAAGACAACTTATCTCCTTGTCTTGAAAGGTTTAACATGGTACAAATAATTAAAAATGCTACTTAAAAGAGAGAGACTATGTGGCTGAAAATCTTCACTTCAGTATTATAGTCCTGTTACAAAACTTTTCCTAAAAATAGCAGCTAGAAGATATAAAACCTCTATTAAAATGAAATCAGTCAGAATAAAGCTAACATTTTATCCATTGGTGAGATGCAAACTATTTTATTGTTATACAGGTAGTTCATGGTGTTTGTTTTTAGTGAATTTTTTTTTTCTTGAAGAGAGTGCATGAAATCTGTTTTAATAATCAGTTAATTTTTTTTTTTATCATTTATACATTTAGTTGGTCACACATTAAAAAATAAGAATGAAATTAAGCCATAAGATCTTCAAGTTCTTAGGATGCCCTGAAGGTGTGCAAAACTTAGCTTAACTGTAATCATCGCTCTTGAAATCTTTAATGCAGTTACTTAACATTTCTTGAAGGTGAATTTACTGTGACAAACCATTTCAAAACCTTCTTGTAAATAAAAAAATAATGTATTTACAAACAAATGATTTCTGTTGAGAAATGTACTCAAGAATTCCATTTTCAGTAATCTCATAATCAGTAGTATTAAAAACAAAAATTGTGACTACACAACATGTTCAAAAGTTATGTTTACAAAATTGCTTACTTGAATTTCAGATATAGAAACCTTGAACCTTTGCTACAATGATTACTACAATTCAGGGGGGGGGGGATATGTCTCCCAAATAAATGTCCATAAGGTAAGGGAATAATTTAAAGAATTTGGAAATCCAGAAAAAAGTTTGGTTCATGGGAAAATAGAAAAGGGGAACATGGCAAAAACTTGGAAATAAAAAGTATAAAAAAAGCAAAGAAACATGGAAAAAAAGAGTAAATAGAAAAACAAGGAAAAAGAAACTGTTTATTGACAATTGTTTTATGACACTAAAGCTGTGCTGGTATGGCACAATCTGTCAACCAGTGAAAAATCACAGAATTTTAGGAGCCTTGACTGAAGGTATGTTAACAATCTGTTTATTTTTTAAAGAATGTATTTACATCTAGAATTCCATTAGATCATCAGAGGTGTGTTACTGCATTCATGGTAGCTCAATGTGGGCCTCACAAAAATTACAACACATTCAAATATAAATATTAATAACTTTCCAGACATGGTATGTATGTTTAAAATAATGACACAGAATTTTACAGTTTTTATGCTTTATCTCCATTTAGTTAAATATTCCTGAAAACCAGTAGGTCATTAAGCACAACTCATTAATAAGTTAATTGACTAGTCATAACTTACTTAGTGCCATCAGAACATGGCCTAATAATGTACTGGCACATCGGCAACAACAGGAAAGCCAATGCAATGGTAGCAATGACTACAAAACAACAAAAATTTAAAATGTTATAACCACAACATAATCAAAAATATTTAGAGCGAGAGATATATTAAATATAACTAAATTTAATAGAATAATATTTGTCCATGAAGAAGAATGCAGAAGATAACAGAGAAAAAACAAGAAAATTTTTGTTTTCTTTTTCATATTAAATCTGAAAAGAGCTGTTACTTGAAATACTGCCAGATGAAATAAATTTATTTTTACTTCAATGTTGTGTTACTTCAATGCTTTATTCGATAAAAAACTTAAACCTAATGATAATGGCTTTTCCTACATAGTAATGTCATATAAATTTATAATGAAACAAAATCTCAATGCAAAACTTTTGAAGAATAAAATACCATAGAGGCTAATTCTAATTTAAACTAAATGTAATCAAAATAAATAAATAAATTTTATTCATCCATAGTGCATCTTTAAATAAGAATATAATGACTAACAAAAGTTAAAACTTACTGGCTGTACAAATGGCAAATAACACCTGCATTGAATCAAAAAAAAAGAACATGATAAGGAGAGATATGGATGCTCCAAGGGGTAGACATAAGGCTTGGAGTGTGTCTAGTGTCTGTACATCTGCAGAGAAGAGTTAAACAGATCTTTAAAATTTTCAACAAGATCTTAATAATTACAGCTACAAATATAACAAAAATAATAGAAGTCTATCCATACAAACATTTTCTTACTAGAAGTTTATTCAGACAAACATTTTCTTAGTAAGAGAATATTATCCAGACAAACATATTCTTCATAAGAGAATATTATTCAGACAAGTATTTTCTTAATTGGAGAAGTCTATTCAGACAGTTATTTTTTTAATAGTAAAAGATTATCCAGATATACATTTACTAAAAAGGAGAAGACTATTCAGACATATCATTTATTTAACAAAAGACTAGTCAAACAAACCATCTACTTAACAGAAGAGAATTCAGTCAAGTCATTTACTTAACAGGAGAAGACTATTCAGACATTTCTTTACTTAACAGAAGACTTTAGACAAATTATGTATCTAATAGGAGATGACTATTAAAACAAGTCATTTACTTAATAAGAGAAGATTACTTAGACAAACAAAAGACTATTTGGACATATTGTTGGTGTTTAACTTCTTTGCCTGCCAAAATTTAGCAAGGTAAATGGATAAAAACAGTAAAATAAAATAGAAAATTTTCCTAAAACAATTAGCTTGTATATTTTGGTTTGTGTGTTGACAAATATGATACTTGTGTGTGTGTTTATAGTTATTTTCCTATGCACATAAACTAAATATATGACTTTTAAAATAGTGAACTCGACACTTGACCCTTTTAACCCCCAAAATCAATAGGGTTCTTCCCCATCCCCAAAGGAAGAGACCTGTGAGACCAGGAACCTTTACAAAGTTCGAACATTATAAATCATTTAACTTCAGTGGATTCTCATCGGACGTTATTGTTTTTACGAAAACATTACTTAACGTTATCGGTGGAAACTCAATCTCTAATAGGCATATGAACAGTGAAAACTACAGGGCTAGCTAGCTCCCTGTTAAGTGAATCGTATCTACATGAACTCGCTCATCGTGAACCCTTGATAAGATATCAAGAAAGTTCCAGATTGGAAAGAAGACTATACTGCTTGTAAGTTTGTGAAACATTTGTTTATAATAATTATTTGTAATAAGTGTTATTGTAAATTGTATTGTTGTGTGTATATTAAACATATTTGTATAAAAAGAAAACTATGTGTATCAATCTTGTTGGCAAATATCATAAACTGACTATATATATCGGCTTTTACTTAACTACTAAATCCAAAGTATAATTTAACTACTAAATTTAAATTATCAATTTAACTCAATTTAAGACCATTTGAAATATTAATACATAACATATGTTACTATTTCAAGGATAAACTTCAGATGATACCTTTAAATACAAATGTATTTTGAAAAAAAAAACAGGGAACATTGTTTTGCAGTGTATTAGTCATTTGTCATAGTTCTCTGTACACAGACAAATGGAAGGTTGAAGTTAAACTAAAATCTACCAAATAAGTTTAATATTACTACTATGAACCAACAGCACAAGCAATAAAAATTATTGAGAAGAGCAAGAAACATTTTTACTTAATATTTGTTGCTTCAAGCACAATTCTGCACAATGAACTATCTCACCTAATAATTATGATTTTACTTCCCAGAAAACCATATAGAAAGCACTGATAGAGAAAGTGATACAAAAAAAAAATGCTTTTTAACGATCTTTTTAAATCTCAAAAAATATTGGAGAAGGAACCCTACATGTTAAGTCTAGAATATTTAGGTGTGTGTGACAAAGAATTATTGAACTTGCAACAACTCACACCTCCTTGAATCCTCAAAACGAATTTGATACCTCTCTCAGAACAACAAAAAAAGTTCCTTTTTGAGTTTCCACTGAACAAAGTCTACATACTTCAGAGATCCTAGCCATCAAGATGTTAAAGCCCAACTATTAATATGCAGGAGTCTCACAGTAATAGTTTACACAAAAAACTACACTAACCGTATTTCTTAAAAACTATAATATTACTCACACACACACTATTTAACCACTGTATTACCTCATTGATAAGTTTATCTTACAATAATATGAAAAAGTTGGTATGTTTATTTCATTCACTGTGTTATCCATGCTATTTTCAACTAGTGTTCTGCCTCAGTGATGAAAATATCATACACTGTGAAAGTCTGTCTGCCTGTTTTATTCACTGTGTGATCCATGCACTTTTCAACGAGTGTTCTGCCTCTGTGACGAAAATATCATACACTGTGAAACTCTGTCTGCCTGTTTTATTCAGTGTGTTATCCATGCTATTTTCAACAATTGTTCTATCCCAGTGATAGGCGAGAATGATATCATACACTAAGAAAGTGCATCATTGTGTTAGATTTTAGCTTCATAGAGAACAATACACTGTTTGAAGACTCTGACAGGTAATTTACTTATCATATGAATATGCTGAACATCACTATAAAACAATAGTTATCATTAAGTATCTGTGTAGGAGGGAGGGAAAAAAATGCATGAAATTTAACCAGTTTTAAAAATGTGAGATATGCTAAGTTGGTAAACCAGTAACTGTATAGGAATAAGTGAACATCATCATCCACGTGAAAACACTAGTGTAAGGTGCAGGTAGCAACTGTACACGATGGGGAAAATAAAAAAGTGTGTTGCTATATACTGTTATTGTATGTTTATTTTCATGATTAAAGACATGTGTCTGTGTGGAGCTTCCAAAAATCCCATTTTTTAGTACAATACAGTCACAGCTGCTGTCCTATTATACATCATTACTGCCAACTCATCCAAAATAGCAGTAGTAGAGATATGCTTTATCGTCACATTGCTGATAAAAATTAATACTACAAGTTACCAAGGAGGGCAGCAGCTTGGCATCTGTATAGGACAGTTGTCTGTTTCAAACAATGTTTGTTTTCAACATTGGAAAACTTGAAAATACACACTTTTTGATGTTGTTAAGGTTGTAGATGTAATGCACTCAGACTTAATAGTTTCATTGTGCCATACATAATAGACATGTTGACCCTACAATGTTATGTTGGTGTGCATAATAGATATGTAGCTCAACTCAATGTTATTTTGGTGAACTTCATAGATATGTCAATTCAATAATGTAATGTTGGCATGTGTAATTGATACATAGCTCAACTGAACAATATTATGTTGCTGTAGGCAACAGATATGTCAACTCAAAAGTGTTCCAATGTTGTACATAATAGATATATAGGTCAACTGAACAATTATGTTGAGGTAAGTAAAAGATATATAGCTCAAATAAATAATGTTATGTTAGTGTACATAATAGATTGACCAACTCAAATATGTAAGTAACAGACAGGTCAACTCAAAAGTGTTAGGTTGGTGAACATAATAGGTCAACTCAACATTATTACATTAGTGTATGTAATTGGCCAATTCAACAATGTTATGTTGGTATATGTAATAGATAGATAAACTCAAAAGTGTTATGTTGGTGTATGTAATAGGCCACTTCAATACTGTTATGTTGATGTATGCAATAGATAGGTCAACTCAACAATTTTAAGCATTTTTTTCCACAGCTAAGATTTTGTTAGTGACGTGATTTCGGTTTTATATTTTTTACAATAAGTACAGAGTGTGGGGGGAATATTAGGAATTTATTTAACTTGTGCTTGTTCTGCATTTTCAATAAATGAGCATATCGTCGGACACAACTCTTTAATAGATGAGCATGAATCCTCATGCATGAGTCACCATGGAAATCCACTGAACTCGTCCAGTGTGTGTGTGTGTGACAGATGCAGTCATGGCATTTTTAACTACCTCACGTGACTAACCAGTAAGATCATATAAACTGTGCATCTGTACTATTTCTCTCTCATATAGAGACTTTTAACAATTTTTGTCACCTGTTTCTACATTTACAAGGGAAAAAATCTCATTATGTTGCTCTCTGTATGGCATTTCGAATGACCTGAGGTAACTAGTTACTACTCAGAATCATGTGACTGTTTTTTGTGTGTGTTGAGACACAAGCTACACAATGGACTATCTGCACTGTACCCAATGCAGGTTTAAAACCCTCATTATTAGCATTACAAGTCCTCAATTTTACTGCTCAGCCACGGGGGGGGGGATGACTGATAACTGTTGTCACATAATAATATGCAGGAATATTTTGAAAAAGTGGCAAAATTAAAGGAAAGTATAACTAACAATACATAAATAAATTAATAAGGTGACAGTGATTAATCACAACAACTTTTCAACCCCATCTAATAAAAAAACTAACTTAATTGGTCACATCAGCTTACAGGGGCAAAAACTTTACAGTATATGTCACATCAGCTTACAGGAGTTTTAAAAGAGTTATTAAGTGAAAACCTTGAAAATGCCAATTATAAAAAAATGTGTGAAAGTGATACAGAATCCAAATCCGGACCAAATTTGAGTAGGACTGTCCCATTCTGATTTCTCATCTGATTGCACTACCCTTGCAGGGTGAGAGTAATGAACAATTCTCCCTTGCATAGATATAGTATTTAATTCCTGCTATGCTACTTATCTGAATGATACTTTAGTAGGCTAAAGTGCCGACAGGCAGTCACGGGTTCAAATCCTACCCAGATCTCAATTTTCCAATACTTATAAGAAGTGCTATCCTAACACATAACTATTTCTTAAATTAGCAGAGTCGCAATAAGTATGCTAGTTATAAAAATTCCAACTAGGACCACAGGCACAATCACTGTATTTAGCTGTTAAACGATACAGTGAAATTGTATTAATTCACCATTTTATTGAGCATTATAGATAGCACTGTAAATGAATAAGAGATAACCAAACAAAAGTTGAGGAAAGATGTCATTGGCTAATTACATTCTTTTCTTCTTCTTTATATCAAAACTTCTATACTGACAATAATTTATACTACAGAATTGGAATTCAGTATAATTCTGCTCAAACTATTTCGTACATTACGTTAAACATTCTCATGGCAGCATCGCTATAGTGACTTGTTTGTTTCTTGAAATTTAAAGTTTTAATTTTACATCGAAACCACACAGATACTGTGTTTGTGTAACTTTCTAAATATTGTCTTTGATTTTAAATTACACAGTAGGTTGAGGAGTTTGGATAGCTGAGAGAATGATTATTAAATCGAGAACTGAACAAGAGTTTAGGTTTTATTCCGTAAAACTTTTTAAAAAAATCTGTTGTTATAAAACTGTTATTGTTCTATATTTTTTAACCCTCTAAATACAGGTTGGTCAATTTGACCGAGTCACGTGACCTTTTGTACTCGTTTACAGCCCTTATAAATTTAATACTC
>NW_013665852.1:634939-635562 GCF_000517525.1 Limulus polyphemus | reverse complement strand
TCTTACCCTCGATTATCGAGGACAGTTGAGCCTGATTTTTTATAGTAATTATCGTAATGCACTTAACAATTTATATTTAATTAAATAATGCACTAAAAAACATAGACTAATAACATGCAAAAAGTAGACAAATTCACTTACCTCTCAAAATGTTCGTGGCTTTCTAACTATGTGACAAATCCATCCAAGCTAGTCGTTAACTTTCCCACGGGAACGATGTAGCTACTCTGAGTGAAATTGATGATTATCTGTTCTACAATACGTCATTTGATAGATTAAAACATTGACTTTCTATTGGTTATAGGTAATATATAATGAAATGTAAGAGAGAACTATCAACGAATTCTGAAAGAGAGGATGTGACAGGTGGGTGTGGCAGAAGGGGTCTGATTTTCTATTAGATAGCTCTGTAACCAAACAAAATTGAAGGCCATAAAAATTATGGTTTGTTTGAGCAATAACGATTTTATAGAGAGCATTTTACATATAATTTCGTACATTTTCAATGGATGATGACATGCTAAGACAAAATGTGGGTCACACTAGTGGAATTTTAGGATTTTTTTAAATATTGCCTTGTAAAATTAAGAACTTAAAACTTGTATGCTATTAAAATATGGATT
>NW_013665852.1:633002-634007 GCF_000517525.1 Limulus polyphemus | reverse complement strand
TAGCCACAAAGAATATCAAAGAAGTTTATGGAAATGTTGTGAACGTTTGTAAGTGTCAACGATGGTTCAGCAAATTTCAGACAGAAGACTTTATTCTTAAAAACTGTGATAGCAGGGGTCGACATGTTGGAATTGATATTGATGCTCTGAAGACGCTTGTTGAGTCTAAACCCAAGGCAAACACACTCGTGAAATGGCCCTGAAATTACATGTCTTTCATGATACAATACGTAAACATCTAAGGAATATGGGAAAACTCCATAAAGAAGGATGCCTCACGAACTCTCCGATGACCATCGTCTCCAACGTGTGAACGTTGCTTCGTCTCTTCTGGCGCGTGAACCATTTTTGGACAGAATTGTCACCAGTGATGGAAAATGGATTCTCTATGCGAATATTAAACGCGAAAAACAATGACTCAGTCCTAGATAAAAACCACTTCCGACCTCAAAACCTGGACTCCGTCCACAGAAAGTGATGCCTTGCATTTGGTGAGACATCAAAGGAGTAATTAATTTCGAACTCCTCAATCCACAGCGAAATGTCCATGCAGAGATCTCTAGTCAGCAACTGAAACGTTTAAATCAAGCCCTTCATCAGAAACGCCCTTCACTCGTCAATCGGAAAGATGTTCTTTTTCACGACAATAAACGTCCACATGGGGCACTTTTGATGCAACACAATATTATGGAGTTGGGTTGGGAAGTTCTTCATCACCCACCATATTCTCCAGATATGGTTTGTTTGTTTGTTTTTCAATTTCGCGCAAAGCTACACGAGGGTAATCTGCGCTAGCCGTCCCTAATTTTGCAGTGTAAGACTAGAGGGAAGGCAGCCACCGCCAACTCTTGGGCTACTTTTTTACCAACGAATAGTAGGATTGACCGTCATTATAACGCCCCACGGCTGAAAGGGCGAGCATGTTTGGTGGGACAGGGATTCGAACCCGCGACCAAAAAGATTGCGAGTCGAGTGCCCTTACCACCTGGCCATGTCGGACCCTCT
>NW_013665852.1:629598-632624 GCF_000517525.1 Limulus polyphemus | reverse complement strand
TATATAAGTTGTTCGGGTTTTTTCATCTAAAAAAGCGACATTAATTTCTTGACGACCTAATAAAAAAATTCGACATATATATCGATCAAAAAAGATGTACAAATGGTATTTTTGCATTTTTATCATTTAAGAGTTCTTTCAGCGATTGTGTGTTTGGACAAATAAAATTTCTGATTTCCAAATTGATAAAAGTCGTTATTACACGTGCAGCGAAAAAAAAATTTGACTTATTTCCAAATAAAACCAATAAGTGAAGGAGATATGAATGATGCAAAATTTTCGTCCAGCTAACTTTGTTCTGTTTTTTTGCATCTTTTGGTCCCTATAATAGTAGGCCTATAAATATATAGAATAAGCGTACTCAGGTTTAATGTCTGTAACGTCAAATTTTGTGTCAATGAAAACTTTTAAATCTAATTTTTACCACACAAGATGGCCCGGATTTTTGGTCTGACTTAAGTGGAAGTAACGTCAAAAAATGTATGTGCATTTTATAGATGTGTGTGCTCCCGTTGTAGTGTCAGAATAAAAAAAAATCCATCAAACGCTGTCGTGTCTGGAGACAAACAAGACAAACTTTTTTTTTTTAGAACAGACAAGTTAAACCCACAAAATTCTGCAAAAATAAATAGGTTTTTATTCACTTTATTTTGGGAGGGGAATTAGGTATGATAAACATTTCTGACGCTGATTATGTAAAATGTCGATAAAAGAAAAACAATACTGATTGCCAATCACAAGCAGCAAAACGTATGCAATAAAAGTAACAGTGAGACTCCACAAGTAACCAAAAATGTCATTTATCCAGAGGCATCGCAATGACTGTTGGGGGGGGGGTATTTTCTTTAATTTTTACGCTCAAAGCCATTTATCGCACAGAGATATAGGCATTTGACATGTATTGTTACATGAAAAGCGAAATTTGTATTTAAAAATAGTTAACATTGGCCCTCTGTTCAGGTAATGCCCGGGCAACGCCGGCTAGTATAACATTTCAACCACATCGTACCTCATATATCCAGTGTCGACGAGGCTTTTCATCTAGCACTAGGACTCATTAGGCCAGCTTAGATATAACAAACATAATGTAAAAATTTGAATCATATAATTGTTTTGCGCAACTTCGTCATTATTTCGATTTTTCTTATAAATCAGCTACAACAAAAGTACTACATCTCTTTGTATTATGTATGGATATAACCATGTTTATCTATTCGTTTACTTTGCGTTTATGTTGTTTATAATTTAATATATTCATTATGTTACCGAGACACGTCTTACGTTAACCTGGTGACAACTTGTTATACTTGAATTAAACACGATACATATTTACATATCGTTAAGCTATACGCATTTCACTTTCACCCTCAAAATCACAGCTTGGGCTTCTGCGGATACAGTTACAAAATAGAAAAAGGTCATTCAACTTTTCAGAATAGCCAACTACTGAATATTGTTTTTACCTAACACACATACGGAATGACAGTGGTGGCAACTAGTATATCTAGCACAGTCTCGTTATTCTATATATGCATGAACTTTGAAAATAAATGAAGTAGCTGTGTAATAATAACGAACAATCTATGCACTGTTACAGCTCGTTACACAATAAGAATGACGTAAGTGATAACATCAGAAGCCTTCCGCCGTAGAGAACACACACTCATCAAAACCAAACAAGGTGTAACAGCTCGCTGCTAATACAAAAGGACTGACTGGTACTGTTATTATACAGAACCAAGTAAACGATAGAGGGCGCTCATCCACTCTTTGGTTACTGGTAAATACAAAGTTACAAAATGGGCTATATGTGTGTTCTGTCTTTTAGCGTTGTAAGTCTATAGAATTACCGCTGAGCCTCGGGGGGTGGGGGGACATTCTTCAAACGTCTGTCTTTAGGGTAAATCTGAAACATTCTCCCTGCAAATTGTACTTTCCAAACTGTGGGAAAAACTATAGACACTATCCATGCAATAGCTCTGGTACAAATAAACCTCTTCTATAGACACTCTTCATAATGGGTCTAAAATCTAAGTGTTTTAGAAATACAAGCTTTTTTGCATTTAGAATAATCCTGTTGCTGCAATGCATCCTCATGTTAGGAATTAGCCTCACTATACAGATGCGTCAGCTGAAATTAATTGCTAGAAACAAACACCGCCGTACACTCGTCATAACCAACATCCTAACGATACTGCCTACACTACCTAGTAACTCTATCATTACATCTTGATCAGGACTCTGTACTCCAAACAAAATTTCATATTTATATGATTATATAAAAGAAAAGGGAAACAGAAGACTTCTAACTTGATAACACTCATCCATGAACAAAGTACTGGACCAACTGTTAAATGATGATAATCTAGAGTTTTTTTTCCTTTTCACGAAAGATGAAATTAAAAATATAATGTGTGACGCAAAGGCCTAACGCATTCTTTGATTCGTTGTACCATCTGCTGTACACTGCAGTTTTGTTTATTCAAGGTTCATCAGAACCGCTTGGAGTCAGCAAACGAAATATTATATCTGGTAACATAAAAATAAATCAGTAATGTTCAATTCCCATAATTTGTTTTTCGTGTTTTTTTTAAGTTCACTGATATCAATTATATACTCCGTAGATTTCTTCCAAACACACAAGATGAACATGACTCCCATGTTGTTTCTTTTGTTTAGCACACGTTGAAAGTTTTTCATCTAACAGCTGTGAAGCAAGAAGACTACTAAGTTACCTGGAATAAGGTTTCTATTTACACGAGAACAACTATAAACTTTTGGCATTTCACGTATTTCTACAGAAAAATAACAAACAGCGAGGACATGTTTGTATGTATTAAAATTAAACCTAGAGCTTCTGTGAGACAAACACTTAAGCTACTGCCATTATTACCTTCAAGAACAATAGTGTTACGTCTCTGGTGTTTGTTAGTTTTTTTCTTCTAGAAATTATTTCCGAGAAACTTCAGCGATACAAGTCTTTTCTTAAATAAAACTAGTTTATTTTTGCTCAATTCAACTTTGCA
>NW_013665852.1:625648-628750 GCF_000517525.1 Limulus polyphemus | reverse complement strand
TATTAGAGAAACTAGTTTCAACACATTCTTGCGTCCTCTTCATTCTCACATTCTCTTCTGAGGAGGATGCACGAATGTGTGGAAACCAGTTTCTCTAATATCAGACTTCTGACAGTTTGTTCCGTTTACTGTGGTTTTTAACTAATTGCTATACACGATATTGTGTTCTTTTATCATTGGTAACAAACAGCACTCACTGCGCTAAACGAAAAACAGTTTAAAAAATCTAACTTTTTTTTTAATTGTACGTAAGTAACTGTCTGGCAAAATATTTAAGAAATTCAAAAACAGTCGTAAGATTACAAAATAATAATAAATCTTACGAAACCTGGGGTTTGGAGTATACATACACACAAATACATTTATAACGTGTTTATAACAATCCTCTCGTGCAGTACCCAAAAGTTTTAAAAAGTCAACTGTAATCGAGATCTGTCACTAGGGGGGAATATGTGTAGTTCTATTAAAACAATTTTTCTACTGCACGAAGTTTCGGGCTGCACTAGAATCTCAAATTACGAAAGAAAATTTAATAGTAATATTTAATCGTACAATTCAAAAACATTTTAACCAATTAAAAACATTCCACATCAATTTGTTTGGAGGGACATTTTTACTTTAAATATCAAGTAAACTTGCTACTGTCTGGATTAGGTTTATTGTTTTAATCAACAGTCGAATGATATATTGGGCTTCGTGTATATTTTTAGTAACTGAAATTGTGACTGTCCGATGAAAATTATTGTTTTAATCAACAACTCACTATTGCCGGAACAAAGGCTATACTGTATTAACAACAAATTTCTATTGTCGGAATAAAGACTGTACTGTATTAACAACAACTTTCTATTGTCAGGACACAGACTATACTGTATTAACATCAACTTTCTATTGTCGGAATAAAGACTATACTGTATATTAACATCAACTTTCTATTGTCGGAACAAAGACTATACTGTATATTAACATCAACTTTCTATTGTGGGGACAAAGACTATACTGTATATTAACATCAACTTTCTATTCTCGGAACAAAGACTATACTGTATATTAACATCAACTTTCTATTGTCGGTACAAAGAGTACTGTTTTAATCAACATGTTATTTTCCAGATGAAGACTAGTGTTTTAATCAACAATTAAACTTACTACTTTCTTGATTTTGACCATTTCTTTCATTCTGCTTCTGTTTAGCTTCTTGTTCCATGTTTAATGATCTGGAAATAATAGTACATAATTTTTTGTTTAAACTTCAAAATTCAGTTTAAATTTTTTTTTCAAAATTAAATATAAATATGGGTTCAATCTGATGGGTAAAAAACAACTCAACACAAAAAAAGATATGTATCATTAAAAGACTTTTTATTTCCCATTAAAGAAGTTACAACAATAGTAGGGATTTACATATAGCTATGCAATTTTAAGGCTAAAAAAACCCTACTTATTTACTACCGGCAGGATCTACATATTGCATCCTACTGAGTAATTTTATGTTTATGTCTGTTACAATTTCCAATCTAATGAAATGGCCAAAAATATTGGTTGAAAGACAACCAAATATATCCCTGTACATAGAGTGTAACCTACAGTCTTCAAGACATCCCTGTACACATTAGTATAACAATGTTTTGGGACAACATGGGACCTATTGGTCCATCTCGGTTGTCACATCCTCTGAACCAGTGGTCGGCAACCTTTTTTGATCGCGGGTCAATTATATATATATTTTAAAAATTCAGCATTGTGTTGGTCAGTGATAGTCATATCATTCTTAATACAGGTACATGTACTTAAATGTGTATGTTTGTTTACATACAACAAACAAGATTAATTATTTTCAAAAAACAAACAAAATGATTCAGTCACCAAATACATTTAACAACGAAAAATAAACAGATCTTGATTGATTTTGCAACACATAATTTAATGACTTCCTTGGTACATTTTTACACGTTGTTCAGTGTCAGCCACGTGAGAAGTGAGGTGACGCCACCCTGCAGCCATGATGGCAGTGAAAAAGAAACGAAGCAATTGATGTAGCCTACACATCTATCCTGTTGTCATAAATACAACACTACCATCACTTATATATAGCCTGAAACTATTATTTACCTGTAAATATAAATAATTTGCCATATACTCATCTCAAAACCTAGAAAAACACCAAAATATATCACATACAGCACTTTCCACCAGACAAGTAAGGAATCTCTCGGCTAAAGACAGCACAGTACACCTGAAGCATTACGGTCAAAAGTTTTATCACAAATAGTTTGACCAGCTTCAATGTTTTTCCCTAAAATTGATCTTAAAATTTTTGTAGCCGTGACTCTTTCCATTAATATATTTGTTCTTCTCACATAGCCGAGAAATTTAAACTGAGCAATAACTATGCCCTCACTGGTTGCAATGGTGAAGCCAACTTTTGGCAGATCAGCCAAATCATTGCCACGGGTCACTTGGAGACGTGCAGGTCATAGCTTGCCGACTACTGCTCTGAACTAAACTAAAACTATTAATAAATGAATTAAAAAATGAAAAAATCTTAAAACCAACCCTTATCATTCATATACTTATCAAGCTTTCTCTTAAACTCACTTAAATTTACTGCCTCCACAATATCCAAAGGCAACCTATTCATCCTGTTAGAAAAATAAAACTGTTTTAGCTGAAGATGACTCTTACTTTGCCCAAATTTATAGTTATGTCCCCTAGTCCTACTATTATCACTGTTAAGTATTAAAAAAAAGATGATGCATCACCACTATCAATTCCCTTTACAATCCCAAATACCTCAATCAAATCCTCTGTAACTCTTTCTTTTTTCAAGAGAAAACAATTTGAGATTTCAGCCTTTCCTCGTATGACAATCCCTCCATCCCAGGCACCATTCTAGTAATCCCCTCTGAACCATTTCCAACAATTCAATGTCCTTCCTAAGAAGCCCAAGACTGAACACAATACTTCAGTAGCCTAACCAGTGACATGTACAATGAAATTATAACCTCTTTAGATTTGTATTCAATATTTTTGTAGATACTACCTAAAATCCTATTTGCCCTACCACTAGCAACAGCACACTGCATGGATGGCTTAAGAGAC
>NW_013665852.1:622542-625630 GCF_000517525.1 Limulus polyphemus | reverse complement strand
ATCCAAATTATACTTATAATTCAAATTATGATAACCTAAATGCAATATCTTGCATTTATTATAATTAAAATCCATTTGCCATGTATTTGCCCACTCACTGAATGATCTAAATCCTTTTGTAAATCAGCAGCATCCTCCTCACAGCTAGCAACACCCAAAACCATTTACAAATTTAAGTAATCTATTGACCATTCTTTCTTCTGTGTCATTGCTGTAAATTAAAAATAGCAAAGGTCCTAAGACTGAGCCCTGAGGTACCCCACTTGAAATATTAATCCAGTTTGACTGAACTCACTGGTTTCTTCAATCCAGCCACTCTTCTATCCAATTTGCTAACTTATCCTCCACACCTATAGATATATTTTTTTCTTACAAGCCTTTTATGTGGCATCTTGTCAAATGCATTCTGAAAATTAGGGTACACCAAATCTACACCTTACTTACCTTCATCTACATAAGCAGCAACCTTTTCAAAGAATGTCAAAAGATTTGTAAGGCAAGATTTTCCCTTAGTGAAACCATGTTGTCTATCTAATAAAATTTTAAACTTTGTTAAATGGCTTTGCAGAGCATCTTTAATCAGATTTTCCAAAACTTTTACCACAACTGATGTATGACTCATGGACCTATAATTACTGGGACAATTGTGTCACCTCCCTTGAGAAGAGGAGTGACATTAGCTAACATGTTCAATCCTTAACCTCCTTGAAAACCCTTGGGGAAATATTAACTGGCCCAGGAGCCTTATCATTCTTTAAACTTCCCAATTTATTCTTAACAAGCTTAGAATTAATGCAGTGATCTTGTTCGATCTAATTTCCATCTACCAACTGTTCATGATGTGGAATACCGCTTAAATCTTCATTACTAAAACTGAAGAAAAAGCAAAATTTAATAATCCAACGATATCATAATCATCAGCTACGAGCCTTCCTTTACCATCCTTCAAGGGTCCTAACCCATGCTATAATTTTCTTACCCTTAAAGAAATCCTTATTGTTAATTTTTACGTTGTTAGCCAACGTTTTCTCAAACATCTTTTTTGATGTCCTAATTTACTGTTTCACCAACTTTCTTGATCTTCTATAATCTTATAAATCTCTTGTCGTACTAGTCAATTTAAATTCCTTATGCTTTTCTTTAATTTTATCTTTTTGTGAGTCAACTTGGTTTTTTACTTGCAGCTACCCTTTTCTTTATATAACAAATATGTTAACCTTAAACATTTACAAATTTATCTTCAAAACTTCTCCACATCTGATCAGTGTTCCAAATAACTCAGCTGCCCAATTCCAAACAGATAAATCTTGTTGCATTCCTTCCAAATTTGCTTTTTTGACATTTGTAACCTAATCTCCATATGCAGAAAAATGTTGTACCTAATACAGCAATAATCACTTGCAACCAGATGTTCCCCAATTTCCACCCTCTCGACCATTTCTACATTTGAAGTTAACAATAAACCTAAAATAGTATTGTTTCTAGTAGGTTCCTTGACTAATTGGTGAAGAAAGCCATCCTGAACAATTTCCAAAAAATCTTTCTCCCTCACAGTTTGACTAGCATTTCCCAATCTATATACCCAATCACCCATAATTATGACTTCATTAACAGTTGAAATCTTAATCTCATTGAACAGTTTTTTCACTAGTTTCATCTGGTGGTCTTGCTTTTATATCCACTAACAGAACCTAAATGGATTCAATCTCCTTGCTATTATCTTTGATATCCTCAACTTCAACAGGATGTAACTGATATTTTACATATAAAACTATTCCTTCTCCTCAGTTCTTTAGAATTTTATCCCTATTAAACAGCCTGTAACCCTGTATTTCAAAGAAATTTCTATCATCAAAATCGTCTATGTTTAATGATGTTTCAGTTATTGCCATTATATAAAAATCCTTCATTCCTACCAGTGCTCTAAAGTCATATTATTTTGTTTCTTACTAGCTGGAGTACCGGTCCCCTGGATGGAAGTTATGTAAATTGGTGATAAATTTAAGCTTATCTTATGATATAAAAAGTTGCTTCCCTTATAGGTAATTGTAAAAAATGTAAAAATGCCCATAAAAACAGCTAAAAACAAAATTTGAACCCGCAAATTTGCACGTATCTCCGAATGCACCCAACAAACCTGCTAAATATCCATCAAAAGGGGCGAAGTAATGGTAAAAACGCCCATAAAAACTGAAAATTTGTATGTATTTCCTCATGGATCTAACGAACCTCCATACCAATTTTGGTAAAGATCCATCCACACCTGCGAAATGGTTACATGCACATACAACAGACAGTACTATTATATTTTTATATATTATAAATGTTGACGTAAATACTAAACGTAGCTTAATCTGTTGGTAATATGCTAATGTTTTTTGTAGTTCGAATATTATGAACTAACTTTGTTTTTTGAGATATCAACGCTGATGATGGAATTTAAGGAAATTCCGAAACGTCCGTATTTTTTGGTATTACCGTGTTTTTAATATTTATTAGCAATATTACACAAGTCGGCGAGATTGTATAACAATACTTGTAATAACTTGTCATTTAACTAGCTTCGCTCGGGTTATAAGGTTGAAATATTCTAGATGACTACGTCAGTGTGTGTATTCTGAACCTATTTTAGTACAGAACAGTCAAAAGTATTTTAAATATTATCATTTCCCAAAAAAACATAAAATAGTCGTAAAAAAGTACAATAAATTAATATTTTACATTTATATTTGATATCACAATTTTTTTTCACATTTTGTCAGAATCTATTACAATTTTTTACCGTTCGATTAATGTCTGCCAATTACGATTTTAGTGATGGGGATGCAAGGAGATCGTGAAGGGGATTGCCGTGAAACCTGGTAAGTGTAATAAATGTTGTTATGATCAAAAGAAATAAAAAATAAATTTAAAGTAAAGACACAGTGTGAGATAATCTAGCCTAGGATCAAGTGCATAAAGTTTATCATGAAAGTAAAAATATCGATATAATTCTAAACTTAAATGATAAAAATATAATAATAAAAAGAAACCTCTATAATCAACAGAGACTCTAAATTAAGAAATCAACAAATATGTTTTTCAATTT
>NW_013665852.1:618856-622532 GCF_000517525.1 Limulus polyphemus | reverse complement strand
ATGACAAAAGCCATTGTTGGAACACACTGGCTTTTCTATAAATTAGAAGTTGTTATACAGTGAAACACTTCTTTTCTTTGTGGGTTTTCGCTAGCTTGCTTTATTAAAAAGATGCGCACGCAAGTGGATAAGTATTAATACCCAGGTGCACACCCTCAGGGTCCACTTAGTATTTTGTAATATAAAAGAAACCACTTTTTTTCTATGTGGTTTTTCGCTAGCTTACCTCATTAAAAAGATGCATAAACCAGTAATAATATCCAGGTGCACACCCTTATGTTCCACTTAGTATGGGTGCAAAATTTCAGGTTTCTGGGTTCTTTCCTCTTGGAGTTATGGAGGTCACACACACATGCTCTTTTTTATTATGAATTTCTGTATTGCATATTGGTGTATAGAAGACATATTAATACTAGAAATAAACGACCTTATAACACCAAAGTGTTGTTTTTATTTAATTAGTTACTCAACATTTCGCTTTACAGCTTCTTCAGAAGTGTTCACTAAAACACAAACTGAAGCTTTACACTGTCAATTTTGGATTGTGTTTTTGTGAACGCTCCTGAAGAAGCTGTAAAGTAAAACGTTGTGTCTAATTAAATAAAAACAATATTTTGGTGTTCGTTTATTTCTATTAAAGCTTATTGTTGAAAGAAAAGTGTTATCGAAATAATTAACTGCTACCTGTAGTAAACAAAAGTTCTATTAAGGTTACAGAGTGAAATAACAAAAACATAAAAACAAAATAAAATAACTAAAATCATAGGTGCCATCCTTTGTCCCTACTCATCTGTGCTCGTAGTTATTCGAGGAGAAGAGCATCTTTGAATTTTCTGTCAGTGGCTTTGGTGAGGATTTGTACAGAGAATGGTGGTTTCAAATCAGTTGTTACTTGTCCATGATTAGTTAAAAAATGGTCTGCAACTGTGCTTCTTTCATGTTGCTGTTTATAAAGAGAGTCAATGTGTTCTATCTTTGTGTGTATGGTTCTTCCGTTTTCTCCTATGTACGTATGATGGCAGATGTTACATGTAAGCTAGTAAACAACATAGGAGACAAGACACTCATCTTTACATTGCAAACAGGTTTTTGTAAGGCAGTTGGCTTTATTAAATCGTAGGGTAGTGTACGGAGATTTTTGGGTTGAGTCTATAATCAACAACTATGAACTGCCGATTAAAGTTATAGAACAGCTGGATATAGGGAGACTACAGGAAGTAACATCCAGTTTGTAAACTGATATAGAGGGACTACAGGAAATAACTTACAGTTTGTAATTTGATATATGAGGCTACAGGAAATACAATCCATGTAATCTGATATAGAGAGACTCCAGGAAATAAAGTACAGTTTGTAATCTGATATAGGAGGCTACAGGAAAAAATATCCATGTAATCCGATAAAGTAGCTACAGGAAATAACACCCAATTTGTAATGTTATACAGCAAGACTACAGGAAATAAAATCCAGTTTATAATCTAATACATGGGAATACAAGAAATAAAGTACAGTTTGTAACCTCAATACAGGGGGGCTAGTGAACATAACATTCAGTCTATAAGCTCATATACGAGGAATAATAGAATTAACATCCAGTTAATGATCTGAAACAGCAGGACTACAAAAAATAGCATCCAGCTGTTTTCTCAATGATCACTGTACATTACAAGCAGATGCAAAATGCTATATCACTAAGCAGCAACACCATTTGAGATGTAATTTGGAAGTTGGGGCAAATTCTCATGAAGGTGAACTCATGGATTTTGCTAAAGAGAAAATGAAATAATATATCTGGACTGACGGTGAACTGTACTGTAGCTTTAGAGCACACACAGTGAAAGATTAAAATTGATATGTTATTCTCAAATAGTGTGATTTGACTGTCACTCTTATTATGCACTCACTGCCCCTTAGTGCCTAGCTTAAATGAGACTGAATCCTTGTTTTATATAGTCTTCCATTAATACTGAAACCTTAGTTTAACTAGGACTGAATCCTTGTTTATATGGACTACAACCTCATTTATTTCAGCTGAGTAGGTACTTTATATAGGACCAAATCCTTAGGTTACCTAGTTATTCCAGAACTGAGTCGTTAACTGCAGACCAGTACCTTCATAAACTACATACCACACAAGATTGTATAAAATAGTACATGTTCAAATGCTGTATATTAATCTAAATAAAATAAATAATCTCTGTCGATTCAGTGATAAAACTAGTAAAAATCAATGCTTTTGGGCATAGTGCACTCTGTGATACTATTAGTTTCCATATTCCCAACCACACACAGAACAGCACAAAGACCCTGTAACATCACGAACGTCAATTATCGAGCTGCAGTCAGGTGTATGATAGATATCATGTGCACATTTTGACATCATCTTGCGACCTGTTTCCATTCACGTCTTTTCTCCATGATTGACGTGCTTCTGATAAAAACAAGTACTTTGACTCATACGGCACCAAGTAAGCAATTTTCTTGTTTCAAAGACAATACAGATTACGTGTTATTCGGGAGATGATGTTTTCCTTTTGAAACATGTCGTTCGTTACACTTAAATCCCTATATCTTATCATTCTAACATGGACAGAGTGAACAATCATTAGCTATATACTCCATCAACAGTTGAGCAATGAACAATCCGTCGCTAATTCAAAAATGCAATAACAGCATCGGAGGAATTAGCCTCAGATTTAATGAACATCATAAAGAAACCTCGTGTGTTTTTAAACATCTCAAAGAAACCAAACATCACTGAAAATAATGTCAAAATCATTCAAAGAAAACCAGACATCAACAGAAGAAAAATAGCAGAAACACTATTGATAAAGTCATCAAAGCCAACCCTAATTGAACATCTGGAACCCTCCCTCCCTTATCTATGTTTATATTCCATCCATTTTATTTTACTAAACAGCTAACGCCACCTACAAATCTTGTCCTCGCCATAACGAGTCTCGGTCTAAAACGCTCTCCGAGTTTCAAACTGCTTTATTGAATGTCATTGTTAACCGATGATAACCCGATAATTTTGGTCGAAACACTGTAATAATTAAAATCAGAATTTTCCTACTGTAAAAGTTAGTTATTGTATTTTTGAATTAATTAATTAGTAGGCTTCCAGTAAATTATTAAATATGTCACTAAGTATGCTCCCTCAACGTTCACAAATAACCAATCTATCACTAACTGTACTCCGAAACAACTGACCAATGAACATTGTCATTAACCACTAAATCAACCATCAAGAAATGAGCAATCTGCCACTAACAACACTCAACTAACTGTTGTGAAATAAAGTATTTATCACTAACTGTATCCCCTCAACAGTTCACATACTATATGTCACAAACTGTAATCTTTGACCAGTTGAGAAATAAACACTTACACTAACTACACTCCTTCAACAGTTCACAAATGACTAATTTGTCATAGCCTCACTCAGTTAATAGTTTGTCAGTAAATTCTCACCAAAAGTGCTAATGCAACATCGTATGGTAATACATAATAATAACAGATGGAAATCCTGGGAGACTAATAAAGTAAGTATTTATGTCACAGCTTCAAACTATTTATAGCTAGTGTGAGTGGTTGACAATGGCCACCACTAAGATTAATAAAAACTGTCTCGCATCAATTCTTTAATTACACATTTTCAAGAATATTCGAAATC
>NW_013665852.1:616977-617856 GCF_000517525.1 Limulus polyphemus | reverse complement strand
TTTATATATGTATATATATATATATATATATATATGGAAATCAAAAATTTCTAATGATAGCTAGCCTTTCACACATAAACTTGTCCCTTATGTTGTTAAATCTCCACTATGTCACAAAACATTTGTACTGCTTTTGTTTCCATAATTCAGCCCTGAGCTGCTGTGTGTATTTATTTGGGATATGAGGAACTGTCACATACATATACAAACAATAACCAGTTTTAACAACTTAAACACACACACAAATACACTATGAATGCTGGTTCAGAATTTATATCGGATCATATCACCAAAAGGCAAATGGAAATTAAAATGTTCTTTTTCCAGTAACACACTTCATGTTATAAAGATATTCAATATACCAGTTCACGCTATAAAAATACCATAAAAAGAGTATAAAGATACATACATAAGTATTCACAATAACGTTATAAAGGCTAAAGATATTTAACTGAACAGTAATCATATAGATATTTATGTAACAATATAAAATGTTTGTTATAATATAGCATATTATACAAAGTCAATAAATCACAATACTAAATCCAGATTACATTCATACCTTCTTAAAATAAATTCTATTATGTATATAAATTACATATTTTAAAGAAAATCTAGCCAATTTCAAACAATGACTTACCTAAAGCTGCCATAAACAATCAAAAGAATTGATATTAAGAATGTGGATACCCGTGAAGAGTCCACCAATGAGTAGGCCCTGGAACAAAAACCTAATCTTAAAATGGATGTAGAGTGTATTCTGATATTATCCTGTTTAGCCTATTTTTTTTAATCACTGTACATTAATTCAGACTTAGTGAAACCTGTGAACAAAATATTTTTCAAGTACATAGTTTGTAATTTAGAAAGATTGTGAAA
>NW_013665852.1:614457-616025 GCF_000517525.1 Limulus polyphemus | reverse complement strand
GTTGTTGTTGTTGTTGTTTCTTGACTTGCCGGTCGAGTATGGCACAGAGTTTTTTGATGGAGTTCATGTCAGGAGATTGGCTCGGCCAGGTCAACTACTGGATACCATTTTCTTCCTGCCACTTTTGGGTGTTTCTAGCAGTGTGACACGGTGCTCCATCTTCCTGGAACAACGTTGTGTTCTTGTCCACGAAACCCGAGGAATAGATTGGCAAGAGTCCTTCCTCCAATATTTCGCAAAATTTATGTTGCCAATGCAGAGTCTGAATCAGACTGGTGTTGTCAATACATATGCATATCTTTAGTACAAATACTTTATTAATATGTGGTATTTGTGTACAACAGACTCGTACTGTTAACTAAAAGCTTGCTACATTTCATGCCAATACTCATAGTAAATTTGGAATTATAGTCAATATTATTTTTCCTATATGAGGTAGGTCTGTTGGACTGATCATGTGCATATTCAGTTAAATGTTACTCTTATAACACAAAAGCTGAAGTGCAGGTCATGTTCAGCAGCATATCACAGACCCAAACCTTGCACCTTCAAAATACACAGCCCAGCATGTTAACCACAAGGCCATGCCTTGTCCTATATACACAGATACCAAAGTATTTGGTATATAACAATAACACTGAAACTGGACAATACTTTGAAACATGTTTTAATAATAATAATAACACTTCACTGATATCTTATTTATTGGAATTATGCTGAAGAAGGTTAATACAGACCAGCACAGGCTATTAATGCCCATAAAGAAACTTCATCATATATCAAAGATACACAAACTAAATCACTCCTCAAGCATGACCAGTGTGTTTATTTAACACAAAGGAAATACAAACTTTAGATATGAAACTATATCTTATTAAATGGTAAATGGAAGTCAGAATTTTAAATGTTTTAATTGCTTGTGAATATCCACACATGGATCTATAAAACTTAACAGATACATACAGTAAACATGGTTTTTGCACTTGTACAAACTAAACTTGCTTTTAATTTCATGTATACCACTACAGTGATACAACTTCAGTAACGTGCTACTACTTAAGATACTAATTTTTTATGTATATCTAACAAAAAGTAATAATATGGAAAAGAACCTACCAACAACAGATATAGTCAGAATTAAGGCTTGCATTGCTTGTGGATGTGACAAGTTATTTGAAGTTTATCACTAAAATCCTGTTATTTTAATACAAATCACAAAAGGAGAGATGCCAATCTAACAATAATTGACTGTATACACATATATATCTCAATTTTCACTCTCAAGTCCAGTTTATTAAAATTTAACTTTTCTTTTTTTATATATACTTTGTCAATTTCTACCAATAACTGAATATTTATGATTAATCCTTCCCAAGACAGACAAAATTATACCGACAGTCCTACGAGGAACACATACTTTGTGATGTTACTACAGATTATGCTTTAAGATGATATACAGCTGGGGCACTTTGAGATGTAAAACACCTACCATGTAGAAAGTACAAATTCCAAAGCTTGTCCTGTTTTTTTTTTAATATATATATATATATATATATATATATATATAT
>NW_013665852.1:607628-613564 GCF_000517525.1 Limulus polyphemus | reverse complement strand
GTGTATGTAAGCAGAATTTTTTTCTTATTATTATGAGTTACTTCATGTATATCTTTAGTACCAAAAACAGTTTCTCTTAAACTCACCACTGATATTCTGACATGGGCGCATGAGATGCCACAGACGATGTCATCTTGTGCTGATGAAAGTGAACCACCAATAAACAGCATTCAAAATCAAAGCTCTTCTAAAACTTACAACACTATGCTGTTTGACCAAACTTTTTTTTCTGTGGTTAGCTGAACATTCAAAAATGCTTTTGAAGATTACATATGTAGACATATGAGCATAGGATCATCCAAAATATTCTTTAACAAAACCCTCTTTCCGAGTCTGAAAAAAAAATCAAAATACCAGATTCAATATAAAGAATGGAATATAAAATTTGAACTTTCTAAATAAATTTTGTGAGAAAGTCTGTTTATCTATTTCTCTATCAAGAGTTTCCTATTAGATTAGTTGGCAGTGAACATATAAATCATCTGCTTCAAAGCTGAAGTGAAAAGGAGAATCCAACTATGTTATATTGCATTACACTCACTATTTAACAAACTTTCGCAATAAACATTATTATCCTAAATTGATTTTAGCTCAAAGTTACTGTTTATACAAAATGTCTTAAAAAGTATACAAAATTGTATTAAGTTTCATTATTCATTTTTTAATTTTACTTTGTTTTCAAATTTCATATCTCACAGTCACACAACATAAGAAATGTATTATATGTTAAAATAAATGCTCATTGAGTGTTAAACTTAAAAGAATATTTACAACCAGGTATGAAATTTTATAAAAAAATCAACCAAAAAACTAGCTTACCTTTGGCTTCTTATTCTTTTTGAGATTTATTTGGTTTATCTTCTTCCGTGAATCATGAATACAAGACTACCATTAGTCCACTAGTTACATATCAGTTTATCTGACACGCAGTTACACAATTACGAACTCAGTCTTCACTACCCAAACGAGACAGACAAGACTGAGATCTTACTTAGCCCAGATTTTTGTTTTCAGTAACCTACGAGTTCTCACCGAGGCTATGGCTCAGTATCACTGTCAGTAATCTACAACCATAATGATCGAAACACAGAACTTTTTCCAAACACTGTAAAGTATAAGTGTAATTGTAGCTAGTGTAACTGTAAGTATATTTCAGAATTATATTATTTAAGTTAACTAATTTTAAGTTGAATACTTGACTTTGTAAAGACTTGACTAGACTAGAACTCGTAGTACTGAAGGTAACCTGAGCCTTGCTTTTAAATAAATGCTAAAGTTTATTGAATGATGGCCCTAGATAAGGTAAGATAAAACGCTAAAGCAATCGTAACTCTTATGAATTATCTATAAAAATCACAGTACCATTTCATAGATTAATAAACACCTTTCTACTACCTTGGTACAAAGGAGCAAAGCGCCCTCTACTGTATGTCACAGAAATTGGAATATGGCTGTAGTATTATTTATAGCTACAAAGTGTCAGACTTTGTTTAATGCTGAAATGAAACAGCTGGTTAATAACAATACTTTTTAGTCACGCAGTTATAAGAGCGAGCTGTTGACCCATCCTATTTTAAAGAACAATAGCTTTGTTGGAATATTTCATTACTTTTTCTATCTTTAAATCAAAATATAAAAATACTTTGCACCATTGAAAATTCTTAAGTTATTCAAAACTTTTTAGGAGTGTTAAGATAATGGGCTTCACTTCAGTAAGGCAACCCCAACGACTTTATAACTCCTTTGTAGTCGGTAAGTAAAAGTCTAAATTTAAAATTAGAAAATTAAGTTGATAGAATTTTACATCAATAGTGTAATAGCGTAGTTCTTTCACTGGCGGCTTCTTTTAAATTATCTGGTAAAAATAATTAAACGAATAGTCCACGAAACGATCATGAGTTATTTTATTTCCTCCTTTAACATTAATACAAATGTCAATACCTGTGCGCTGCCGTAAGCTGCTGTAGATCCAGGTTACTAATTGCATTAACTATTGTAAAACAAATCAACTTACTTGTATATGGTAGCCGCGATAACTAACACACTCTATATTGAAATCACTCAATACACTTTACAACTAGTTCGTATTTATAACCTAGCTTCGAATGTACTAGAACAATTTGACGTCGCATCCATAAAACTTTCTAGGCGTTTCACGCCTTATATCCAACAAGCAAATCACAACATAAAAAACATATCTTATTCTCATAAACACTACCCCTTTCCTGAATTGTGAAGTCCCCTGCACAATTCTAATACATTACAACAGTAAATTGTCCATTCACCAAATATTTTTGGTGGTCTTCTCTTCTGAGGCGTGGCGATTACTTTATTTATTAGTACAGCACAGAACAATAATAAAAACAAATTCGATGACGAGGAACCCACTTTGAGACTAATAATGGCTGGAGACGGCTTGAATGATGTACACCTAATTGCACCTGATGATGACAAAACCTTGTCGAAACGTTGTACATTTGCTGTTATATTAAAGTTTTTCTTCATTACCCATTCAAGCCGTCTCCAGCCATTAATAATCAAAACAGAATCTGTTTTCCTTGACGTAAGAGACCGCATTATCAGAGGGTTTCTTCTTATTACGTCACTGACGTAAATCGTTAATTTTAGGAGGAAAAGTTTATAAAGTGGCCAGTGATGTTGATCTTTCAAATTTTTAAGATTTGTCATATTCTACTAATAAATTCGTTATAGTAATCTCTGCTTTATCCATTCTCATTTGAAGCTATATTTTAAATGTCGTTAAGCTTTTACGACTAGAAACAGAAGAATCACGGTTATACAAGCCATACAATGACCTATTTTACATTAAATATGATTACTTATAAATCACTATGTCAATCATGCACTTGGATTTTATAACTTTTGCTTTCACATATAACAATAAATAGAAATAGTTTTATCTCAAATGGTTCTTTCACAAGTTGTCTGTATTCCAAATTAGGTTAATGACCTTATTTTGCTTGTTATTTTGGTAAGGGAGACACACCGCGGCGGCTCCTGTTGTCGTGGGTGACAAGTGTTGCAAAGTATGAGCGAATGAATTGCTTTTGTTTTGTTGTCGTGATTGTCACAGTAATTTAAATTGGTACATGTAACACATGTAAGTTACAAATTAATAGGTTACGGCTTGCTAAAATTATGGCTTTTATATGTTACCTCCGGGTCTTGTAGTGTGTGTGTATATATATTTATTTATTATGAATATACGTAAATTCTTAATACGTACTTAAGCCTAACGTATGTATTACATTATTTACTGCCTAAAAATTAATAATGTAATATTAAATGTTAATAAATTTGTTAAGAATTAATCTGTTTTTACTTTATTTTTACAATTTACAGTTAAAAAATTCTATTATGAAAAGACTAAGTATTATATGCAAATTGCATTTAGGTTTAAGTGCATCTTCGAATGAAATTGAAAGACTGCTGTGTAATTTTTTGTTAACGTCGTTGCTGTCGTTAGTACTATTAATATTATTACTGTTTAAATCGTTAATTAAAGAATCTTTGTGACTGAATGGTTAACCATATTTTTAATAGAGACATCTTGTGAAAAAACGATTAGAGATTAGATATTTTTATTAAAACTTTGTTTTTGAGGGGTGGGGTTGGTGATTGTTTTGTAGGAAAGTAAAAGTTACAAAACAAGTTTATAGGTTTACTGTTCTCTTAAGGATGACTGGGCAACGAATTAAAACTTCTTGAGAATATATAAATCTGATCATTTTATTTTACCTTTTATATAAATTGTTGAAGTAAGTCACACACTCATGCATTAAATAGGCTGTTACCAAGTTAACCACTGTTACCATTTTCTGATTGTACTTCCAGTATAGTCTACACTGTTGCTATTAGCTTAGGCTAAGCTTAACACAACCATTTTTAAGCTTTCAGGTTAGACTCTTAACTGCCTAACAGTGTTGGTTACAGGGACCTTAAAGAGACATGACTAACATACACAAACTACTGTCAATATTGTAATTGATTCTAGAAATTGCTGCAGGGGTTTTCTGTGTATTTTACATAAAGAGTGAGTAATTTAACTCAATATTTGGTAAATTCTTTACACTTATGTGAGGTAATAGGCAAAAAAATAAAACTACTTAATACTGTACCATATCCATGCCACTGGACAGTGGAAGTGAAAGGTAGAAAAGCAAATTGTAAATTGAGAGTTAACTGCTACTATAAATATTTATTTTGTTGTAAAGTCAAGGCTATGTACAAAATGGTGTTATACATTGTATCAAAATGGTATGTTATATAATAATATTGGTCAACAAAATCAGAACTTTTTTTCATTCATCAAAGATCTAAACACACATTTCTAGACTAGTTTTGCATGCTGATTCCAAATCTGTTTTCTTCTAGCACCTCTAGTTATTGAAATATGATTTGTGTTAATTTCAGCACAATTTAGGTAATAATCACACATTAGGCTAGTTAATGTTACAACTTTATTAATTTTTCAGTATAATTCCCATAAACGTTATACACACCATACACTTGGTTAAATTTATACAGTACACACTTATGAAAAAAGAAATGTACAACTTAAATTATAATTAAGGCAATAACCTTTCAAATTTGATCAGTCTCATCACGAAAACTTGATGTGCAAGAGGAAAATGAAAAACAGAATCGGAATCAGCATACCAAGAGTCATTTAGCCCACCTCTAATTATATCTGATGAAAATTACTTGTTGGCCAATGTAATGGTTTACTAAAAAATGGATACATTACATACTTTGCAGTGATTACACTTTGTTATTACTTATTAATTAAGATTAGAAAGCGTTATTTCATCAGTTGAATATTCTCATTGTGAGTAATATTTTGGCCATAATCCCAATAATACCTTGGCCAGCTTAGGAGATAATCCATATTGTAAGTTAACAAAACAGAATAATTTGTATAACAAGAATAGATATATTGGACATTGTAACCTATAATGTTAAAGAAAATAACATTAAAAAAAAAGTATAATTCATTGATGGAACATAAAATACTAGTAGTTTGTTTTATGTACATTTGTAGATTTAATGTTTCTTGAAGAATTTGAAATCAGTTGATGTACCATAAATGACTAAGATCAATTGGCAAGTTAAACAAATAGTTAGCAAATGATCTTTAATTATAATAAGTTGTCAATTTTTTATCAATAGTAATTTCAACATATTTATTCAAAACTTGCAAGTTGTAATGCTTATTGGAGTATGTGGTAATCAAACAAGCTGGAGGTGAGAATCTATTTTTTGAACTTGGGTTATAGTTTGGAAAGCATGTTTAATATAGATGGGAACCCACCCAATAATGTGTGGAAGAAAAAGATCGTGTCATAGTGATTGATAAGTCACAGAAACTGTTGTGACATTGCCCTTTTACTATTAGTAAGCAAATATGAATCACAAGTCAAAAGAGGTAATTAGCTCTCTATATAACATAACGTTTTGGGACAATGTGGGACCTATTGGTCCATCTTGGCTGTTCCATCCTCTAAACTAAATTAAAATAATTAAAAAAAAAATCTTAAAGCCAGCCCTCATCATTCATATACTTATCAAGCTTTTTCTTAAACTCACTTAAATTTACTGCCTCTTTAACATCTGAAGGCAACCCATTCCAAAGGCCAACCACTCTGTTAAAATAATTTAACTGTCTTAGCTGAAGGTGACTCCTACTTTGCCAAAATTTATATTTGTGTCCCCTAGTCTTACTGTTCTCATTGTTAAATATGAAAAACGATGATACATCAACACTACCAATTCCCTTTACAATCTTAAACACCTCAATCAGACCCCCCCCCCCCAACTCTTCTTTTTTTTAAGAGAAAATGATTAGAGAGATTTCAGCCTCTTCTCATATGTCATCCCCGGGCACCATTCTAGTAACCCTTCTCTGAACCCTTTCC
>NW_013665852.1:603764-607084 GCF_000517525.1 Limulus polyphemus | reverse complement strand
TTCATAACACTATTATGATTATTCCCATCCAAATTATACTTGTAATACAAATTATGATAAACCACATGCACTGTTGTGCATTTATTATAATTAAAGCCTATCTGCCATTTATTTGCCCAACTTACTAGTTAGGCCTCACTTGGAATACTGTGTACAGTTTTAATCTCATTATTTAAAAAAAGGTATTGATTTAATGGAAAGGATGATTTCTGAAATGGGAGGTTTATCTTATGGGGATAAGTTAGTAACTTTTAACCAATTTTCTCTTGAATAAAGAAGAATAAGAGGTGACCTTAATGAATTTTACAAGTGGTGATCTTATTGTGTTGTGTTCTGAAGAAATCAGGATGATAGGGCAAAATTTTAAGATTTTGAAAAGACAGGCTATGCCCAAGTAAATACAGTTTTAGTGTTCTAACAGGGAGGTTAGCTTATGGAATGAGTTTATCTCACTAGTAATGTAGGCCAATACCTTATAAAAGTTTAAGAGGAGAATCTGTGATTTCCTGAAAATGGTAGGTTTAATTTTATTTTTTCTTCTGGATAGGTGTGCATGGAAAGCCCTGAAGAACTAAATGGTTCCTTGTGTGTAGGTTGTGCTCCTTAACCTAGATCCGGAGCCATCTCGTGCTTCCTGACCATGATCCCCTATTGTTAGCAGTTGTAACTTCTTGAATTTCTGCATAAATAATTATATTCATGACAATAATGTTATACTCTGGTTTTTAATTTTTTTTTGTAATTTTATTATCATGAAAGGGTGCTTCCTTAAAATATTTTAAAATTGTTGAATGGTAAACAAGTTAATGTATTCATACAAGACATAGATTAAAAATGTTTTACAGATGCATTCACTGCATACATGTGCTCTGTGTTTAGGCTGTCTTGAGCCCCATACTGTGTTTCTTTCCTCATTTTTTTCAAAAAAACCTAATAACTATAATAGTATCTTATTGTTACCAAACACTGAAGTGGAACTTTCCATGCCAAATCTTTATTAAATTTTGACCAGTGGTTGAAAATAGTGATAGTGTACTAGCACATTTTCTACTTTTGAATGGAGTTTGTTTTTTTTTTTCACAGAAAAAGTTGTACAACAAAAGAGAAAACATTCTGTTTTTCTTTTATAAATATATTTACATTTATTTATGCATGAATAAATCATCAGTATTTACATGCATACATGGAAGTATTTGTGGATTGTAACAGTTATTTTACGTTATTAGTAATTTCAACATATCTATTCAAAACTTGCAACTTGTAGTGCTTATTGGATATTATGTGATAATTGAAGAAACTCGAGATGAGATTTTTGGTTTTTGCACATGTTATGGCTGCTTAATACAAAGATTTGTGGTAGTGAGCTCATAAATGTTTTGTGATTCACACACTAGTACTTGTGCAAAGTCTCTGGAGTGTTATGTTTTTTAATTAGTTGTGGGTCATTACTTTTTTCTTTTTTGTAATACACGTCAGCAACTAGTAAATAAAAGTAATTTTAATGAATTAATAAGAGGTGTGAATGTGTGTGTCCACTAATCTGTTAGCAGATCTTTGCTATTTCCATTGGTAACACTTCGTGAGGGTACATTCTCTTTATATGCTGAGTTTAAAATTTGAAATAATGAACTTGATGGAGAGCTGACCCCATTAGACACACACATATATACATGTATATATTTTTATGTATACATAAATGTATTTATATATATATATATATGTATATACATTTAGTTTAAACTGAGGATACATTAACTTGGAAGATGTCATCAAAAAGAACACTACAGGGAGATTCCCCTAGTGGCAGCCAACCTCCAACCAAAAAAGTACATTTCGAGCCTTTAAGAATTGGGCCTGTTTCAACTTTGGTAAGTTTGAAATTAAGAGTGTTGATATACAGGTAACTTAAAAGTACATTTTCATATTTTATAAATTGTTTTACACAATTAATTAATCTAATTATTATATATGAGTTTTTAGTTATCTAAAATATTTTCCTTATGTTGTTTTAGGTTTTTAAATGTATTTACTTTCAAGGGTGTTTTAAGTTTTATGGAAGTAACATAACCACTACTAATATATAAGCAATTATTTATATAAAAATAATTGTTTTATGTATATTCAGTTGATTTCTACAAGGTTTCAAAAACTAACATTTGGTTTTAAAATGTAATTTTTTAGTTCTGTATGAAGTCATTGAAGTTACAAAGTATTGAAATATTATACGTAATATTAATTCTCCAAATAACTATATACAGTAATGTGAAGATAATATTTTATTAAAACAGTGCTAAAATTTAGAATGGGAGGAAAAACAAAAAAAAGATTGATGCCTGATCTTATTAACAAAGATAATGTGGGTAAAATTGAATGATAATATCATAATGATTCATTGCCATTAATATAGCATCATAACATGCACTGGATTTCAGTCTTTTAGCCATGATTACCTCAAGTTTGGAAGTAAAGACATGCAATCATTATGTGGACATATAAACAATTTTTGTTTCAGTAGACTCTTTATGAACACATTTTTATGTCATAAACATACTCATTACAGACAACTGTGAACAGCTAACATCAACATGGTAAGTGCTATAGACAGGATATATGAACTGCTTATCCATTAGACAGTTAACCTTTCAGGCAAACTCTATTCATATTTATATCCCCCTGATGTCTAATGGATTAACCACTGATACATTAATCTTGATTGTTGCTGATTATGAAGTCTGCTTTTTGCTTAAGAAAATCACTTGACTCTCAACCTGCTTAACATATTTGCCAGGGTTGCAGAATAGTTATGCACAAACACACCTTGTGTGCTGAAAGATTTGTTGCCATCCTGTAGATTTTACTGTACTGCTGATAAAAACATTCTCATGTCAGCCATCCTCTGCCTTAAACTTCAGTAAATCACCTGTGTGTCAATCATAAAATGTGTAGAGTTTATTCTCTCTGAGCACCACATTAGTGTATGTTAAGAAAAACAAGAACAGCCAAAAAAATATCTGATTCCAATGTTGTATTCACTGAGACTAGTGTTTTGTTTTCCTTCATCGCTGTAGACAAACAATTAGGTGGAAGTAAATCACTGTATACTTACTGGGTACTTGAATAAAGCAACCTTTGGTTCATTTAAGCTCCTGGTCTATCAGATTTCTGACACGGTACATTACCTCCACTCACATGTATAGCTATTCTCATTCGGTGCTGCCCTTTATATGCAAAATTTTTTTTGCGTGCCACATACCCCATGATCAATGTAGTTCAATTGCTTCACACATGTAAATCATCATGCAACAACCCTCCACCAATAG
>NW_013665852.1:601634-602944 GCF_000517525.1 Limulus polyphemus | reverse complement strand
AAAACAGTCTGCTGATAGATGTATCTTGTGTTGGTAGGATTCTCAAGTTGTAGTAGTCTTTTTTTTTTTTTTGCCTACCCAATATATTATCCACTTGGTTGTATTTTTCAACATCCATCTCAATCGGGCCCAACTTTCTCCACTTCGTCTCTGTTTGATGGAGCTTTCAGTTCTTCATGCACTTACTGCACCTGCTGTTTCTGGAAGCCCTTATTACTATGGGTTGGGTACATATGCATTCTCTTCAGTGGACTCTTGCTTGGGATCCCTTTTCCCTCCCATTTAGGACTAGGATCCCATTCAGTGGTGAGCATTGCCTATCCAGGTATGCTTTCTATCTGTCACTGTATAGTCAAGATGTATAACCATGGCCATTGATGCACGCTGTTGAGATATGGTGTTCCAAAATATTGCTAATATGTTTTCTCACAATATATTTGCTTCATAAGTATGCTTATTCTGGATTGTACTAACCTATGGACTTACATGGGTAAAGCAGAGAGGGATAGCTGCCCATCCCTGCCATCCATTGGGCTCGGCATGGTCTGTTGGTTAAGGTGCTTGACACCCAATCTAAGGGTCGTGGGTTTAAATCCCCGTTCCACCAAAAATGCTTGCCCTTTCAGCTGTGAGGGCATTATGATGTGACAGTAAATCCAACTATTTGTTGGTAAAAGAGTAGCCCAAGAGTTGGCAGTGGGTGGTGATGACTAGCTGCCTGCTAAATTAGGGACAGGTAATGCAGATAGCCCCCGTGTAGCTTGCACAAAATTCAAAACAAACCAAACTGCTATTCATTTGATTGAATAAATCAGGTGTGATCTGCTTTTCAAAATAGGATTTTTCGTGGACACCCGTTGCACTGTTTCTGGTGTCTGTGTTTCTCCAGGCTCTCCATTGCATTTTGTCCCTTGTTCTCCTAGAGGAATATGGAAGTCCTTGTCATTTTCTAGTTCTGAGCCACTGGGGTGGTGAACCATGGAGGAGTCCTTCTGAATGTTATTGCTTCTATTCAGTTGAGAGTAGGGTGGTGGTGGTTGTGTTCTGCTAGTGTAGATAGCATTTGATCCTCCAATCATGTGCTCCATCTCCATGCGGTGGGTCCTGGAGGTTGATGTCGCACCCAGCATCTGTTCAGTTTTATCATTTGGGGGTTCAGTGGCTTATATTTTCTAGATGTCATCCAGAGGGTGATGTTGTGCTCTGGATTTTGTGTGGTCCTATCCAGAGGATAATGTTGATTGGGGTGATGGTTCTCCCTCTTGTGCTCCACCTGAGGGAGTTTTCACTACCTGAGGCTGGTGTTGTGC